>NC_085141.1:75245427-75545427 GCF_024139115.2 Armigeres subalbatus | reverse complement strand
CTTCTTCGGCGGCTCGGAAGCCACCTTTTGAGAGGCTCGGAAGCCTCCTTTTAAGAGGCTCGGAAGTCTTCTTTCAAGAGCATGAGCATGAGCATTATGACCGCACAATTCGTAGTTGCTACTCCGTGATTGACTGAACTTGCGAAATTGTACAGAGAACATAATGAATGGGGCTTGGGATTAGCTACCCATTCTCAATGTACACGTTTCGGGAGCTCAAATATTTAATGTCAATAACGGCGCTGGCCACGTCCTTACGGTCATATAGGAATGGAAGGATTGTTAGTCCGACTCTCGTTGCTACAAGAGACCGAGTATACCTCTGCATCTCCACGATTGTCTTGGGATAGGATATCGTTTTAGTTACAAAGGATAATTTATCTGGATTCACTTCGGTAAGTGATGCGATCTATGGGATGGGAAATAACACTAGTACGAGTTAAAAGCTAAAACATGCACGCCCGGTGGCATATGAAAACTGAGGAGATTCGCGTTTTGACGACCGCACGGAAGCGCAGCACTCTGTACTCACTTGCTCGATGGCTACAGCAAATTATTAAATAAGGCGCTTTTTTCGACAGCGTGCGACCTGCGCATGAGCCACCGAACACAATATAGATATCTTATTTCTTTCCCGACGACTAAAACACGTACTGCACTTACTTGTTCGATAGCTATTCTTATTACCGGTCGCGCAATGCAGAACACAATTATTCGGCCGATCGCGCGATCGTTCTGCTGTCCGAAACAAGAGAAATCACGCACTGAACTGATTTTTATTACCGGTAGCGCAATGCAGAACACAATTCTAGACCTACATTTGAAAAGGACGTAACAGCCAAAATTTATTTCTTCTGAATCTTTGTCCACATATTTAGCATTATATGTAGACGAAGAATCAGAAGGAATAAATTTTGGCTGTTACGCCCTTTTCAAATGTTGGTCTAGAATTATTCGGCCGATCGCGTGATCGTTCTGCTGTCCGAAACAAGAGAAATCACACACTGAACTGATTTTTATTACCGGCCGCGCAATGCAGAACACAATTATTCGGCCGATCGCGCGAGCGTTCTGCTGTCCGAAACAAGAGAAATCACGCACTGAACTCGCTCGGAAGTCTTCTTTCAAGAAGCTCGAAAGTCTGCTTTCAAGCTGCTCGGAGAGCTCAGGTCCGTTTTGCATATATCTTGAGAGCTACGCTTATTTTTATTTACAACGAAAAAAATGGGGGGGTACCTCAATAAATGAAAAAGTTCGAAGAGGTACCAGTAAAGAAAAAGGTTGAGAACCGTTGCTTCTTCTTCTTCTTCTTATTGGCATTACATCCCCACACTGGGACAGAGCCGCCTCGCAGCTTAGTGTTCATTAAGCACTTCCAAAGTGCGAGGTTTCTAACCCGAGCAAAGCTTGAGAGCAAATCGATAACTAATTTTGTTGTAGTGAAATCGCCTAATTTTGATAACTCAGGTTGATATCCTTTTGGTCGTTTTAACGGTTAAAAGATCAAAATCTACAGCAGGAAAATGTTGCTGTGACATCAAATCGAAAACTATTCCTGCTATCGATGAGAGCAAATCGAAAACTAATTTTGATATTGGTTTCGATAACAAAATAAGTACACAGTTTGATGTCAGATCATACAATTTAGAAATCAACAGCAAAATGAAATCAAAATATGTAATCAGTCATGATGATTCATATTTGAAAACAAATTATGATTTCATTTTGATATCAATATCAAAACATGTTTTTATAATACTCTCATTCTGTTTTCGGACTTTGCTCGGGAAGCCAGCTTACCATTTCTGCATTCGTATATCATGAGGCTAGCACGATGATACTTTTATGCCCAGGGAAGTCGAGACAATTTCCAATCCGAAAATTGCCTAGACCGGCACCGGGAATCGAACTCAGCCACCCTCAGCATGGTCTTGCTTTATAGCCGCGCGTTTTACCGCACGGCTAAGGAGGGCCCCGATTATTCCCCGAGAACCGCTGCTATAGGACATATATGTTTTCTGATCACGGTATTCGGCGTACTTATTTGTATGCGCTACTTTTGCCTTTATTACTAATTGTAGAATCTTCGGACCTTATCAAGGTCGCGCATCCTACATCGCGTTGAAGGGGCTGCCTTCTTGATGCTCGAACACGAGTCAGCACAGCACAATGTAGTTTTGATTAGAGTTCCTCGCTGACACTCGGACGATGATCAGCCGCCCCTAACATGGGGAACAGACGCTGCACTAAGGGGTAACTGGACCAAAATCCTGGCCAAAATTATATTTCGGCGTTTTCTGGTAGGTTTTGCATTTATGATGCAAAAACATAGTAACAATCGATTTTCGAACATTTTTACAGGTGCAAATTCACCTACCAGTGAGAAATGACCTTTCTTGATATGTTCAAAAATGAAATTATAAACTGATACAGAAGCGACAGCTCCATGACAGTTCATTTTTTCACATACTTTTGTCCTTAATTCACGTGGGAAACGTGGAAAATAAAAAATCTCGTGTAGCATTTGATAAGGGCCTATTACAGAAAGGTAAACATTAATCGATTCAAAACAAAACATTAGATTTTCAGCTCCCATTTCACAAGTTTATTATATTTTTAGCAGCGAAAGCTACCCAGAACGTACAATCAACACTGATTACTCACGCATAACATCAGTTGCATCGTAAAATTTGAAATTGATTAAACAAAAGTCTGGCTATTGTTTTTGCACCCTTATGGGTCGTTCATAAACTTTTTGCTTAAAACATCTTCATCTTACAATAACATAGGATTGATTATTTTTGGAGAGTAAATGTTTCTTTCTATTTCCTGTTTTGGTCCTGTGTACAAGGTTGCCTCATATGGTTACTTCACTTAAGACCAAGTAGACTGCTTATTCGAATTGTTTCTATTTAGCTTGAAGTGGCACTTGCACGTTTTATGGAGTGTCATACATTTCTTAGCAAAGTCACTCCCAACGTATTTCCACAAATTTTCTATCATTTGCTTATAATGATACTCCTAGACCACATACCCTACCCACCATCCAATTCCTTGACATCTATGAGGGCGTCGGTGAGTCGCTGGCCTCTCGTTAAGTAGATGTCATATCATCATTTCCTTCCCTTTCCTAGTAACGGAGAAGATGGGCGTGGCCGGCAATGATAGCTTTCATGTTTTATCATTTTGGACCCCCAATTGGATTTCCATTGAATCCCAAATGGAAATCCATAAGCAATTGGTGTAAGAAAGGTAAAGAATATACATGACAACTATCAGTATGCAATCTACGAAATACTCCGTTACAACGCAACGCAACGCAACGCAAGTGGCACTTGCCCGTTTTATCCCCTATCCCATATTATTTCTTTGCTTCAACTTGTCTACATAATATCAACTATTATGTATGTAAGTTATATCGAGTTTTACATATCTGTTGTCAATGCAATCGCCAAATTCAATACAAATGATATTTAGATTTTTCATAAAAGAAGGAGATGAAAAATAATAGAGCATTCGCTATGTTTTGTAGAGATTTAAATGAGTAGCAGATGCTCCAAACTAACATTATTATTTGAGGGTTAGGTTACAAAATTGTATTTAAAAAAAAAAAAAATTAATCGACTCCGTAACGCTCTACAGCATTTGAGCCTACCAAATGAACGAATGAATAACAAAAAACAGAGTATGTTACTGTTGTATTCAATCATGTCTATGTGTCAAATGCCACGAAAACCAGAAAAAGCAATCTGCGGAATTTTTCTGCCTATATACTGTTGAAAACAATGGCGGAAATTATGAAAACAACCTATTTTGAAGTTACTCGCAAATTCGTTTGCGGACGAGTGCGGATGATCTTTAACCCGCAATGGAAAGATGAAAGCTTATATTTTCATGTGTGTACGTAGCGGAATACGAGGGAGTACTTCTACTTTTTTAATAATGAAGTTTGTTAAAAAATGTCAAAAACTCCATGTTATTTATGTTTATGAAATAATATCTTAATGTTAAATATAATTCATTTCAACTCATGGAGGTCCTAGGGCAGTCTATAAATGATGTTTTGTGTACGATAAACCTAACATTATATGTGTTGTTTAGATTAGTCAGCAGTGGTAACTGATCTTTGTCTTGCGGCACGCTAAAAACCATCAAATTAACATGATTTTTGATAGGTTGTCATTAATACTAATAAAGAACAAACGTAAAAATTTCAATGACTCATAATGGAGATAATATTGAAGAATATTCTAAAAATATAATAATATGCAAAAGTTCGAAAAACGAGAAAGGGTTTTTGGCCAGCCATTTGTTCTAGTTACTCCACCGTGCGCTGTGTGTGAACCGTTCCTAATATGAAGAACAGATGTTCACTTAGATTTGCACCCATGAAGAGGAACAAACAAGCCCCTATGGAGTCTATTCTATTATTCCAGATAAGCGTAGTACCAATGGTGAGCATTACTTTGCACTTGCCACGCCATGATGAAGCAATATCGAATTCAAATTTGATCCGTGACCCTTCATTTGAATCTCCATTAATTTCGACTCCGTTTTCAGCACTGCGAACCGACACTTCTAGGTGCTCATATCGTAAGATGATGCGACAAACTTAATCATCATTAGCCCTCAAGTACTACGTGGCGACGCTTCCAGAGGTATCACCCAATGATAAATGAGATAAATGCAAAAGTTTCGTCTACTCGAGATACTCATTCCACTCCCAACTTCAGCGAGCGTACATATGCGTTAAGAAAATTAAGTATGAGAACGGGACCACCTCCCACATATGCGTTTAATAGATACATCGTGGCCCACTCCCACGAGGCCTGAATTTTAGCATATTCATGTGATAAATTCCGAGAGGTTTAGACATTACTTGGCTGGCTGGGAAACGGAGACAACAACGTCGTATCGTTTCGCTTTGGGGCTTCTTACTTTCCAAGTAACAAGCCTGAGCCTGCGATTAGTGCGAAATGAGGTAAGTTCTCGGCGCGACAATTCCTGCTGTGGGGTTTGTGGGTTTTCTTCGTATTTTCCTGGAGCCAGCCGAGTCATCAGCCAGTTGCGAGGATATACCGGAATGAATTATTAATTTAAAACAAGAAAGTATCACGGAGCGGCGGTTCCATGGTTATCAGTCTGAAAGATTTTTCGTGTTCTTTGGGCGGTGAAAGAATGATAAAAACTTTATGGTTCAGCTGTGATCAAAGCAAGTGAAGTAAATCAAAGCGAACGAAGTTCATACATATGTTGTCTCATTCGATGAGTTCCGCGGAATCTTATAACATCATACTGATCATAGAGACACGGTGTCTCTAAAGGAAAATATTATTTTTCAAAAATCAGTATCTCCGAAATACCACCACGCGAAAGTATACTCTCATTTTTCATGTCACGGGTAAATTAATATATTATTTTATAAGCATGGAAAAATTACCCCCGTTAGAATATTTTATAAATTCACACCTTCCAGATCAACTATCGATCCAAAGCTCCTTAAGGACTAATACTTCCGGATCACACGTCCCCAAAATTTTTGTTTTTGAATTCATTCGATTGATTACTTTCAAATTCTTTTGAACTTCAAATCTAAATTTCTCTCAGTTTTTTTGGTAAATTTGGTTTTATTTAATGTAGACAATCATCATAGAAACATGATCGGCGGCAGCTAAATAAAATTTCCATTTAAAATTAGAAATTTTCCATAAACAATTAGGAAATTGCCAATAAAAAAATCAGGGTATGAGCAATAAATAACTATAAAATTTCCACAAATAAAACAAAATTTCCATAAACTATTAAGAACTTTCCACAGAACAAAAATGAATAAGCACTTTTAAAAGCAAAAATAGCAATTATAAAAGAAGAATTTTCCATAAAGAAATGAAAATGTTCCACGAAAAAAATACAAAATTTCCATAAATAAATCAATATTAGCCATAAACAATTACAAAATTTTCCACAAAATAATTTTTTTTTTCCATAAAAAAATAAAAAAATTCCACAAAATAATCAATAAAGAGCAATAAAAAAAATAAGAAAATTTCCATTAAAAAATACAAGAAAGCAATAAAGCTGATGAAATTTTACATGAACTTTAAACGCTTTTAAAGAAGGGGTCATCTATCGAAAAAAAGCACAGTTTGATTGCTTTTTTATATTTTTCGCTTAACTTTTCAAAAGGACCTAAGTAACATTTTTATCATGAATTAAAGCTATTGATTGCAGTATTCAAATTAATTCATGAAAAGTATGTTACTTAGGCCCTTTTGAAAAGTTAAGCGAGATTTCTTTATGGAAATTTTCTTATTTTGTTTATTGCTTTTTATTGATCATTTCGTGGAAAATTTTTATTTAGTTATGGAAAAAACATATTTATTTTGTGGAAAATATTGTTATTTTTTATTGCTAATATTAATTTATTTATTGCTCATACCCTGATTTCTTTATTGGCAATTTTCTATTTTCTTATGGGAATTTTCTAATTGTTTAGGGGGAGTATTTATTTTAGTCATGATCGGCAGTGTAATGTAAACTTATTTTCATAACGCTGGATAACTCTTGAGTACTTTCAATTAAAAGTAGAATTCAATTTGACAAAAGTGGCCATTTATTATTTTTAGTACCATTATTTGGCCCTCCTTAGCCGTGCGGTAAGATGCGCGGCTACAAAGCAAGACCATGCTGAGGGTGGCTGGGTTCGATTCCCGGTGCCGGTCTAGGCAATTTTCGGATTGGAAATTGACTCGACTTCCCTGGGCATAAAAGTATCATCGTGTTAGCCTCATGATATACGAATGCAAAAATGGTAACTTGGCTTAGAAACCTCGCAGTTAATAACTGTGGAAGTGCCTAATGAACACTAAGCTGCGAGGCGGCTCTGTCCCAGTGTGGGGATGCAATGCCAATAAGAAGAAGAAGAAGAACCATTATTTGTGCATTCATCGTGAGAGTGGAAATCAGGTTATCGCATCTGTGTTTTATTGAAAATCGCATTTATTGATTCAGAGGCTATTTCCGAAAACCCTTGTGTACGAAACAAGGTCCTCGTTTAAGTTGATAATCTATTTCCACGCTACCTGCATCAATTTATAATTCTGAAGAGGATCGTAGTAAGCCGCGCGCGTCGGATGTCAACAATTTTCACCGCTCGATTTTATTTCTATTTTGGCTGATGGAGACTCTTAGAAATTTTTCATAAACGCCAATTAGTATACGAGTGATGTTTTACTATTGTTCATGTTATTATAAATAAAAAATAGATTTGAAGAATGTGCCTTATTGATTGTGGTATGCTGCTTTAGTGGAATGTGTGTGTGATGATTCCTGCTTATAAAATCAGGATCCGCAGGCGCAACACGGATCAAGCGTGTAATACAGATCCAGAGCCAGCTAATTGTTCACCGTAGATCCACAATTTTACAAAAGCGGATAAATTTGGTGAAATTGTTCCAATATGGATTAACTACTATTTCAATGTAAAAAATAATAAGGTGTTTCAATATGATTGTAATTTTCAAACTAAATACGCGCTGGATTACAGAATCCGGAAGTTTGTTTAAGGATCCATTATCCATTTGATAATGGTAGCATAAACAGGCGGGACTTATTGTAAGCAAAAGTGACCTCGGACTGGTCATGAAATACCAGGCAGTCTGAAACGGGTCACTGGAGCTGCAATAGAGCTAGCACTTTCTAACTCCCGGATTAAATCTGACTGTAAAAAACGTAAAACAGACAGCTTTCTTCCATAACATCACTGCCAGACAGTGGGGGTTAGTTTGGACACACACACACACACCTGCATCAATTTATAATTCTGCGACAATTCCGATACGTCAGCAAATACATTGGATGCTAACTCGCAAATAAAACTGCTATCATTTTTCCCACTTCCACAAGGAAAGGCCAACACAAATCAATCAAACAACAGTGCATTTTAAATCCTTGTGATTTTTGCTTTCCATATCTACCCTGGGTTCGCCTCTTCCTCGGTGTCGCCATTTCTCACGGTGTTGCTACATCCCGATCGAATCGATTCGCAGTGAATGGGGATATGCGAGCGAGTGCAGGGCTGCCCAATGCCATCCATGCAAACTCGATTCGAACAGTCACTCGTTTCTGGTGAATATTTCATCACAGGTTGTTCGAGCAAACAGGCAGTTGCAGTCAGCAAACTAAAGAGGATTAATTAATGTAATGGAACTTTTAATTTACCATTCCAACCACCACCTCGAAAATGAGGATCAACCCCTCCGGTTGACTTCCTTTCCACACAATGTAATACTGAATTGCTCGAGCAGCGCAGCGACGCAGCACTCTACAGTAGCGAGAAGGGGCGGCTGAAGGGTGGACTCTTCCCACTGTGTACCAAGAACGAATGGCAATCAATCAGACTGAACTATAGTTGGATTTTCATTCCAAAAGCCATGTGATTTCTGACGAACATTTAAATGTGATCAAAGAGCAATCAGAAGTGAGCCCGGGGATGAGTAGGGTGGGTCATAATTGAAACGTGCGATTGAAACTGTCGTTTCACGGCTTCCACGGCTTGGACGAATCACAGTCCAATTAGTGGCGTAGTATCCTTGATTTGGAATTCGCAGAAAGCCGCACTTTTGCCCCACTCTAGCGCCCCATTCAGGTGCTCGTTAATGTTGCACGTCAAGTGATTGATGCCGACAGCGCGGAGCTTTGCGGATGATGTAATAATTTTCGGTTCCAGTGGATGTGGCATAATTATTGCGATTGCGGATCGAATCTGGCAGTTATCTGGTTATGGTGAAACATGAATGATATTTTTTGAAATGCGATACGAGAAAAGAGAGCAGAGCCTTGAGCAAGCTGTTAATGAGCGAGATTTCTCTACTGTTTGTGGGAATGGACATGTGAAAGAATCGTTGCGGGAATAAAATCAATATTTTGAGCCATCCTATAAAATACAGTGATATATAAAATTATAGTCATTGTTTTAATTTTTCAGCTCATACTACAATTATAGACAACTAACAGTCGGTATTCCAACTATAAGAACGGTGAACGTTTTTCTTGACAAGGTTGGTTTCCAAAACCCTTAACAGACATCTTGGAATGGTGTCTTGGAGGGCGATAATAATTTTATGAAAAATCGGATAATAAATCTGGTATATTCGGATATAGGGTTACTGCTCCTCGGCTTTTTCTCATTGCTCCCATGTTCATCGCATTAAAGCAGAGCAATGGAAAGGAATTAGATTTGTTTAATTTTTTTGTGATTTATTACAGCAGTGAGCAGGGAATATATGTTCAGTGAGAATTAAAATGGAACAAATCCTCTAGACAAAATTAGTAGGGGAAGTGTACCGGTTGTGGCCACCTTAGTGTCTAATTAAGCCAACCCTGAAAAATGCATTTTTTATTATTTTATAGTTAATTGTAAAATAACGAAGCAAATAGAGGACACGGAATTAGGAAGGTAAACTAAAGATCCACACAGAAGACGAAGGAAACACGAAAGCAAAAAGAAAAATAATTGAGGAGGAAAGCCGAAAAATAAAGAAGATCCGAAAAAGTAGGAAATAAAAGGGAAAAAAAGAGAAGCAAGAAGAGGAAAAAATGTGGATAAAGGAAGGAAAATTAAGGAGGCAGAATAGAATGAAAAGACGGAAAAGGACGAAGGAAGAAAAAAGTAGAAAAAAGGAAAAGGAAAAGGAAAAGGAAGAAAGAAAAAAAGGAAGAAAGAAGGAAGAAATGGAAAGGAAGAGAAAAGAAGGTGTGAAGAAAAAAGTAGAAGTAAGAAGAAAACAAAAAAAAGAAAGGAGGTTTAAGTTAGGATATAGAAAATAGAAGGAGGGAAGATACAGTATGAACGAAAGCGAAAAAAAGGATGAAGAAGAAACAAGAAGGAAACGACAGAATAGAAAAAGAAGTAAGATGGAAGATAAAAGATAGAATAATAAGTAAAGAAAGAGAAAAAAAAATAAAAATATCACAAACATAAAAAGAAAAAAGAAAGAAGTAGAAATAAGAAAAAAAGTAGAAAGCAGAGATAAATAAAGAAAAAAGTACAAAAAAGAAAAAAATTAAATCAATCATGAACAATTAATAAAAAGGAAGGAGAAAAAAGGAAGCAAAAAAAGGATATGAAATAGAAAACACATATACAGTATTGACCCAATTTTGTCTACCCCCGATTTTATCACTTTTTCGAGAAGAATTGAGGCAATGGTAAAAGAAAGAAGAGAAGAGAAAAGAAATAACGATAAAAAGCATTTTATTAGGAGAAAGTAATTATAAAATAAAAAACAAAAAGAAAAGAAAAAGGAACAAAGACATCAAGAATAATAGAATAGTGTAGAAAAAGGAAATGAAATAAAAAAAATAAAAAAGTAAAATAGAAAGCAAAAGGAAAACGGAGGAAAGGAACATGGAAGAAGAAAACGAGAAAAGAAAAACGTAAAAGATTAAGAAAAAAGTAAAAAAAAAAGATAAAATGAGGTCGTGGAGGAGATGAAATCTTAAATGATAAGAAATCAGAAGAAAAATTCAATGAAAAAAAGAAAAAATGGGAAGAGGAATAATATTATAGTGCGAAGTAAAAAAGGAAACGGAAGAAAATAAAAGAAAAAATTAGAAAATTTAAGGAAAATTTAAAAGAATAAAGAAAAAATTAGAAAAAGAACAATGAAGAAACAAGATCATGGAGGAGATGAAACCCCAAATGGGAGAAAATCGACGAGAAACGAGGGACGAGAATTTAAAATAAAGAATTAGGAAAAGGAAAAGGATAAGGGAAAGGAAAAGAAAAAGGAAAAGGAAAAGGAAAAAGGGAAAAGGAAAAGGAAAAGGAAAAGAAAAAGGAAAAGGAAAAGGAAAAGGAAAAGGAAAAGGAAAAGGAAAAGGAAAAGGAAAAGGAAAAGGAAAAGGAAAAGGAAAAGGAAGAGGAAAAGGAAAAGGAAAAGGATAAGGGAAACCAAAAGAAAAAGGAAAAGGAAAAGGAAAAAGGGAAAAGGAAAGGAAAAGGAAAAGGAAAAGGGAAATTAAATGGAACAGGAAAAGACAACGGAAAAGAAAAAGGGAAAGGAAGAGGAAAAGGAAAAGAAAAAGGAGAAAGAACAGGAAAAGCAAAAGCAAAAGGAAAAGGAAAAGGAAAAGGAAAAAGAAAAGGAAAAGGAAAGGGAAAAGAAAAAGGAAGAAGAAAAAGAAAAGGAAAAAGAAAAGGAAAAGGAAAAGGAAAAGGAAAAGAAAAAGGAAAAGGAAGAGGAAAACAAAAAAGAAAAGTAGAAGGATAAGAAAAAGGAAAAGAAAATGGAACAGGAAAAGAAAAAGGAGAGAGAACAGAAAAAGGAAAAGGAACAGGAAAAAGAAAAGGAACAGGAAAAGAAAAAGGGAAATTAAATGGAACAGGAAAAGACAAAGGAAAAGGAAAAGAAAAAGGGAAAGGAAGAGGAAAAGGAAAAAAAGGAGAAAGAACAGGAAAAGGAAAGGGGAAAGGAAAAGGGAAAAGAAAGGGAAAAGGAACAGGAAAGGGAAAAGAAAAAGGAGAAGGAAGAGGAAAACGAAAAGGAAAAGAAGAAGGAAAAGAAAAAGGAATAAGAAAAGGAAAAAGAAAAGGAAAAAGAAAAAGAAAAGAAAAGGAAAAGCAAAAGCAAAAAGGAAAGGAAAAGGAAAAGGAAAAAGAGAAGGAAAAGGAAAAGGAAAAGGAAAAGGGAGAGGAAAAGGAAAAGGAAATGGAACAGGAAGAGAAAAAGAAAAAGGAAAAGGAAAAGAAAAAGGAAAAGGAAGACGAAAAGAAAAAGGAGAAGGAAAAGAAAAAGGAAATGGAACAGGAAAAGAAAAAGGAGAAAAAACAGGAAAAGGAAAAGGAACAGGAAAAGAAAAAGGAAAAGGGAAGGGAAAAGAAAAAGGAAAAAGAAAAGGAAAAAGAAAAGGAAAAGGAAAATGAAAAGAAAAAGGAAAAGGAAAACAAAAAAGAAAAGGAGAAGGAAAAGAAAAAGGAAAAGGAAATGGAAAAGGAAAAGAAAAAGGAGAAAGAACAGGAAAAGGAAAAGGAAAAGGAAAAAGAAAAGGAAAAGGAAAAGGGAAAGGAAATGGAAAAGGAAAAGTGAAAAAAAAGGAAAAGGAAAGGGAAAAGAAAAAGGAAAGGGAAGAGGAAAACGAAAAGGAAAAGGAAAAGGAAAAGAAATCGGAAAAGGAAAAGAAAAAGAAAATGGAACAGGAAAAGAGAAAGGAACAAGAAAATAAAAAAGAAAAGGAAGAAGAAAAAGAAAAGGAAAAGGAAAAGGAAAAAGAAAAGGAAAAGGAAAAGAGAAAGGAAGAGGAAGAGAAAAACGAAAAAGAAAAGGAAAAAAAAGCAAAAGGAAAAGAAAAAAGAACAGGAAAAGAAAAAGCAAAATGTAATGGAACAGGAAAAGTAAAAGGAACAGGAAAAGAAAAAGGAAATGGAATCGGAAAAGAAAAAAGAAATGGGACAGGAAAAGAAAAAGGAAAAGAAAAAGTAAAAGGAAAAGGAAAAGAAAAAGGAAAAGGAAAAGGAAAAGGAAAAAGAAAAGGAAAAGGAAAAGGAAAAGGAAAAGGAAAAGGAAAAGGAAAAGGAAAAGGAAAAGGAAAAGAAAAATGAGAAAAGGAAAAGAACAGGAAAAGGAAAAGGAACAAAAAAAGAAAAAGAAAAGGAAAAGGAAAAAGGAACAAGAAAAGAAAAAGGAAAAGGAGAAGGAAAAGGAACCGGAAAAGATAGAGGAAATGGAACAGGAAAAGAAAAAGGAAAAGGAAGAGGAAAAGAAAAAGGAAAAGGAGAAGGAAAAGAAAAAGAAAAAGGAAATGGAACAGGAAAAGAAAAGGAGAAAGAACAGGAGAAGGAACAGGAAAAGGAAAAGGGAAATTAAATGGAACAGGAAAAGGAAAAGGAAAACAGAAAAGGAAAAGGAAAAGGAAAAGGAAAAGGAAAAGGAAAGGAAAAGGAAAAGGAAAAGGAAAAGGAAAAGGAAAAGGAAAAGGAAAAGGAAAAGGAAAAGGAAAAGGAAAAGGAAAAGGAAAAGGAAAAGGAAAAGGAAAAGGAAAAGGAAAAGGAAAAGGAAAAGGAAAAGGAAAAGGAAAAGGAAAAGGAAAAGGAAAAGGAAAAGGAAAAGGAACAGGAAAAGGAACAGGAAAAGGAACAGGAAAAGAAAAAGGAAAAGGAAAAGCAACAGAGAAGGAAAAGAAAAAGTAAAAAAAAAAGGAAATGGAAAAGGAAAAGGAAAAAGGAAAAAGGAAAAAGGAAAGGAAAAGGAAAAGGAAAAAGGAAAGGAAAAGGAAAAGGAAAAGGTGAAGGAAACGGAAATTGCAAAAGGGATGAAATAAGAAACAGGATTGTTTGAGGTGCTAAGATTCCAGATGAAAATAGAGTGGAGAATGAAAGATGACAAAGGAATTAGAAAAGTATGAGAGATAGAAGGGAAAAAGAGAGATGAAAACAGAAGTGTGAAGTGTAAAAAAAGAAAAATAGGTCAATCATACAGAAAAAGAAAGAGATAAATAAAAAATAAACGGGAGAGAAAGTAAGTGTAGATATGCGAGTGAAATTTGACAAAAGAGTAAAGGGAAGATGGTAATAAAATAAATGGTAAAAGAAAAAAAGGAAAAAAATGAATAAATAGGAAAAGGTAAAACATTAAAAAAAAATTAAAAATGTGAAAAAGGAGGCAGGAATCGGGAAAAGATAAGAGCTTCAGGAAAACAGAAAAAATAAAAAACAAATTGAGAAAAGGGGATCTCAAAGAGGAAAATGAAAAAACAAAAAAAGAAATTTTCAGAAATGACAAAAATAGAAAAGAAAAGGTAAAAGAAATGGAGAAAAGAATATTGGAAATAGAAATAGGGAAAATGAAAAAGGAAAAATGAATAAGAAATCAGAAAAGAGGTAAAAATGAGAAAACGAAAAATTGGGAAAAGAAAACGAAAGTTGATAAAACGGAAAGGAAAAGGGAAAAGGGGTTTGAAGGAGAAAGAAGAACAAAAATAGGAAAATATAAGAAGATAAAGAAAATAAATTGAAAAGGATACAAGGTAGCAAAAAAAGAAGAAAAAATTAAGTTCCAAACGGCAAGTTGAAAAGGAGAGAAGGAAAAAAGAAATAAAAACTGGAAAAAAGGGAGGAACAAAGAGGGAAAAGAAAAGTATATTGAAAACCAAGAAGAAATAGAGAAAATTCGGAAAAGAAAACTGCCCATGATCGCATATTTGTAACACTTGAATTTTTGTTCATTTTGTAAAAAGCCTGTGAATCGTTCAGAAAGCTCAATTCACTGCATCTTATCCCATAATAGTCAAATAGGCTTTACTATCTTGCTTATCTGTGGTAAGCTGGAAATGATTGAGTTTGTAGGGAGGATTAACAAACAATTTAAAAAATCAACCAAAATGCAAATGTTACAAATATGCGATCATGGGCAGAAAAGGTGGAAAAGGAATTCGAAAGTGAAAAATGGAAGAAGTTGAATAAAAAAATGAAAAAACTGAAAAGAAAAAAAAGCAATACAAATTACAAACGGAAATAAAAGAATGGAAAGGGAAAATCGAAGAAATGAAAAAAATGAAACAAGTGAAAATAAAAAAGAAACAATAATAATGGAAATAAGAGAACAATGGGAAGAAGAAAAATCTAAAAACATTAAGGGAATTAAGACATTAAAAAAGGGAAAAAAAGAGAAAAATATAAAAAAGTAAGAAGAGAGAGATAGAGAGAAAGAGAAGAAGAAGACTGGGAGAAATAAACGGAAAAGGGAAAAAGGAGAACAGAAAAGAACAACGGAAAAAGAAAAAGGGAAACTAAACAAAGGGAAAAATTACAAGGAGGAGGTAAAAAAAATGGAAGAAGATAAAAGGAAGAAGGATAAAAGAAAATAGAGAAGCAGAAAAAAAGAAAAAGAAAGTAATCAAAAAAGGAAAAAAGGCATTGGAAAAAAGGAAAAGAAACAAAGAGAAGAAAAATGAAAAGGAGAAAAGTTTAATGAAAAATGGAAGAAGTTTAATGGAAAAAGGAACTGTAATGCAACGATTCGCCATTCTCCTAGTTCACTCAAAAGATTTTCGTTAAGTTCACTAAGGTTCACACCCAGCATAACTGGTTGTTCATTTTACTCCACCCCTTGTGCCGTTTTGTTACAAATAAAATGTCCAGATAAAATGGGTTAAAAGGTCGTAAAAACTTTTTTGAATTAGTATACCCATTGTAGCTCAAAATTTGATGTCTGTTTTCAAAAGATCTGATATTTTTGTTGGTATTAGGAAAAACATTGCACATTGAATGAAAAGGTGGAATCAAATGGGATAGTACTTCTAATGACAATCAGCTGAGCGCCATCCTCTGGTAAATTAGTTGAATATGACAATTAAAAGTAAATGAGCGTGTTTGCTTCCACATTAAACATTCATTGATCAATTATAGACCTACGTCAATAACTCTTGATTTTTATCCTTAGATTGAACAAACACCAAAGCATGCCATAACGCGCACAAACTGATCAGTATCTGCGCTCTGTCCTGGGAAGCAGAACATAACACACGCAAATGGCATCGTTTCCCCTTGAACTGATGCATAAAGTGTAATACAAACCAACACGCATCAATTGATTTTTGATGCAACCCAAGCAATCAAAAAGACACACTCGTTGTATTCCCGGGTGAATACTGATTTCCACCGGAACAGAATCCAAGATGTTATTTCAAAAATTCGATGTTCGAGTTTCAGAAAATTTAAGCGATTGTCATTCGTTTACACTAGGTCGACCGTTGCCCATTTCCTAAAAAATAAATAAATTATGAAATAGACGTAACTCTTTGATAACTATTGTGTTTTGAACACATTACGACTAACCCACCACATGAACTACACCGATGGAAACGATACTGACAAAGATGTGATAACTCAGCAACAAACTTTCAAACCAAACCATAAAAGTGAAATATCTTAATGAGAAATAGTTCGGGCAACTTAGCATGCGAGTAGGTAAGTATGTGCTTCCTTGTTCAGATGCGAACTCTATCCAGGAGTAATTATAGACGCACGGTGTGGTGGCGTAGAACGGCGTTTGAGGATGTCCGGGAATCGGTTCAGCGGCAAACTTGCGGCGTAAGACGAAGCTACGGCAGCGTGCCGGAGATAGCAAAGTTTTATGGGTTCGGGACGTGTAATACCATCTGCTCGCGCCAATGGGTCAAGTACGGTAAACTACGCTGCGAACCAAAGGTGAATCAAAGCGAAAAGTAAGAACTAAGCCGCCGTACCTGACATGCTGATACATGGGTTAAGACAATGACTAACGGCCGGCGGAGCGAGCGAGCGAGCGCGGCGAGGTACGGGACGAACTTCCTCCCGTGAGAAACTTTTCCCATGGCATGGCCGGTCGAGATGGGCAAGTTGAGGCCAAGCATAGCGAACACAGCCCAGGGAGTACTCTACGAAATAGGCCAGATCAGTAAAGGCCGAGGGATAATTGTTTCGTACGAGTTGCTGTGCTGCGTTTGGCAAGCAGCTGGAGCGTTGGACCGAAGCTAATTGATTCATTTTCGCAATCCGACGGGGGAAGGATGGCTTTAGTTTGATATTTGTTTTGATGGAGGTTGAGCACAATGGAGTGTAAGACAGTGGTAATTGTTTTACAGTTTATAAAAGTTGAGTGTTATAGGTGATGATGGCAGAAAATATCGTCCGCTTTGTGCAATAGTGACGTAATGCTAAATGTTATGCTTTTCTTTCTGCATGGTAGGAACATTCAAATGAAATCTATATACATAAAAATGAATTTCTGTCTGTTTGACCCTTATAAACTAGGAAACTACAGAACCGAACCCCTTTGGAAAGTAGGGCTTCCATACAAATGAAACAAAAAAAAATACGATAGCAATACTGTACAGCTTTGTTCGGGATGAAGAAGTTACCTGTTTTACAATTTACATAATTGAAAATAAACTTTTTTCCTTCATGGTTTACTCAATTCCTCATTTTAATTGATTGCATTTCATTGTTCAATAATCTCTCGGTCTAGTACCATCGTTGAAAGCTCGCTACATTAATTAATGGTACTGAATCATCGAATCTAGACGGAAGCCGCTCTTGTCTATGGTTTGCCTTCCCTTTGCCGCCGTACCCCCACCGCGAGCATCGGGAACATATTGTTCGAAGTTGCAGAAGCGACGCTTCCCATCGCTTCGGGACTGCTGCTGATCGATACCATGAAAAGCGTTTTTGACGCGTCACGAAAGATTCTATAATTGATGATTTATTTACTTCCAGTTCTTCCTTGCTCCTTTCCTATACTTATATGGGCCAACAAAGGGGAAAACACAAACTAATGGGCTCACTTTTCATTGAACACGATGAAAATTGCCACTACGTTTCATCAATCATTTGAAAAATCCTGTTTGAGCTAACGGATTCTTTGCCAAGGGCGTGGAAGGTTATTTTCTTAACTGTATGGTACTGAAAAAAATGCCTAAATTGCCGAATCCGACAAAGCAACGTGGTGGAAAAGTTTAAAATATTCATCTCGAAGTCGTATTTCATCGATTAACATTGTTGAAATACGGAGCTCATCAATATGGCATCTCGCAGCCGTGTCTGCTCTGATTATGATTACTGGGGTAATTCACAAATACTCTATTTTGAATATGGTGTGTGCCCTTATTTAGAAGTAACGCGTCTCAATACCCACTACGTTTTCATTCATTTATTAAGTTAACATCTAAACAGATAACACTGAATCAACAATTTGACGCCACAATGCACGGTTCGAGGCCGCATCTCTCCATCCTCGGATACGCCCCACGCTCGCCAAGTCGTTTTGCACCTGGTCTGCCCATCTTGCTCGCTGCCCTCCACGCCGTCTCGTACCTGCCGGATCGGAAGCGAACACCATCTTTGCAGGGTTGCTGTCCGGCATTCTTGCAACATGTTCTGCCCATCGTACCCTTCCGGCTTTAGCTACCTTCTGGATACTGGGTTCGCCGTAGAGTTGGGCGAGCTCATGGTCCATTCTTCGCCGCCACACACCGTCTTCTTGCATACCGCCAAAGATGGTCCTAAGCACCCGTCTCTCGAATACTCCGAGTGCTTGCAAGTCCTCCTCGAGCATTGTCCATGTTTCATGTCCGTAGAGGACAACCGGTCTTATAAGCGTCTTGTACATGACACATTTGGTTTGGTGGCGAATCTTTTTCGACCGCAGTTTCTTCTGGAGCCCGTAATAGGCCCGACTTCCACAGATGATGCGCCTTCGTATTTCACGACTAACGTTGTTGTCAGCCGTTAGCAAGGATCCGAGGTAGACGAATTCAAGAAGTAACACGTCTCACTACCCACTACGTACTAATAATTTTTCACTTTTCACTGTGAAAAGTGAGAAGTGCTAAATGAGAAGTGAGATGTCTCATTTCTCACTTCACACTACTCACTTGAGACATCTTACTTCTCATTGCTCACTTCTTATTTCTAATTGTGAAACATGAATAGTGCGAAGAAAAGACGTCTCACTATTCACTTCGCAATTCTCACTTTTTACAGTGAGAAGTGAAAAATATAAGAGAGAAATAAGAGTTGAGATGTCTTACGTTTCACCTCGCACTACTATTTTCTAACTTAGTACTGTGAAAAGTCTCACTTCTTATTATACACTACTCACTTTTCAGAGTGAAAAGTGAGAAGTGAGAAATAAGGAGTGAGTTGTAAGAAGTGAGATGTCTCACTTCTCACTCATCATTTCTTACTTCTCACTTCTCACTGTGAAAGGTGGGAAGAGCGTTTATTTGTTTACCTCAAATACGTGCATGGAAATACATTTAAAATCACGGCATATTTTGATCTTTGCAGGTATTGTGATACGGGAATTGCAAAATAGTAGATTGAACAACTAGATGCGTAAAGATGATTTTTTCAACACGAGTTGTACGCTTATCCAACGAGGCTTGCTACTAAATCATGTTGCTGGAGAAATCAATCAGATTCCATGTTTACGTGCCACATTGCAAGGCTCAACAGCAATGAAGCGATAGATGAACTTGACTTGATAGATGAACTTGTCATGATCATCAAACTATTTCATGTATTACGCAAGGCAGAGAATATACTATTTGAACACTTGCCCAAGTTAATTAGGCAAAATTTAGTCATGTAATTATTGTTTTATAATTGGTTTCCATTATAGCTCCCAAATGAGTATTATATTGATTTTTTTACAATTCCCGATCATAATACCTGTTAAAATGTGAATTTGAACTGTACATATTAATCATACTTGAGACCATTCTTCGGCATTGTACAGAATAGCAAAATATATTCGATTTTTCAGCACTCGTACTAAAATCATCGTTGTAGAACTAGTTGAACAAACTACTATTTTGCAATTCCTGATCATAGTAATGCAGACAGCAATGGTCGGCTTATTAATTCTACAGTACACTCTTTAACTTGATATTCTGTAACTCGATATTTTCTCTAACTCGATGAAATTCAAAGTCCCTTGAATCTAGCATATTGTGCTGCCTCCGTAAGTCGATATCTCTCTTACTCAATATTCTCTAAGTTGAAGTGACCAGATTTGTCTTGAGCCAATCCGGGACACCTTAAGTATTATTATTTTGAAAGCGAATCATGAAATTCTGAAGACATTTTTCTCCTATCAACCTACAACACACATAATGATATTTGTTAATACCAAATACCCTCTGAAATTTCATAATCTAGACCTCGTGGTTGTGCGGTCAGCCATGTCGGTCGTCTGATATTATGTAATATGCTAGTTTTTACCTGACAATTTCGGCTTATTTTGCACATATGACATGGCAATTTATAAAATATGAAAATGCGACACGGACTGCATGGAGCTTCAAAATATGATTGGTGTTCACGAAATTTGTTGTGCTACAGTGTAGCAAAATGCAACATCATTTCGAACCACCGTAAGAGCATGCTTTGACAATATCCTTTCCGGACGTAGTCTTATCCTAGGGCAGCATCTGAAAGATCTCGTCATTATCCTGGACACCGGATTTACATCATCATCAGAGCCAATCAATAATTGGACTTCATGCTCAAAATTTCTGACAAGTTTCATGAGACATTATGTCTCAGAGCCCTCTACTGTTCGCTGGTTCGGTCTATTTTGGAGTCGAATGCTGTCATATGGAGCCCACTCTATCCCAGTTGGATCGCCTGAATAGAAAGCATTGAAAAACATTTCAAGAGATATGCACTTCGATTCCTCCAATGACTCTTTCACCGTACGTGAAACGTTGCCGCCTTCTGCAAACAGAATATCGACTGCTAACTTAGCTAAAACTGTACGATTATGCCTTGCACGAACCCATTCGTTCAATTAGCCAACAACTAAGCAAGCTTTCGACCTATTTTATTTTTGATGTTTCTTCGGGCGTGTTGCGTCAACGGATGCCCTATTTTTTCGTACCGCTGATCGTTCCTGTTAGGTTAAGTTCTATTCACACAGACATTAATTTTCACTTGGATTATAAGTGGTCTGCCGCACTTCTCCCCCTTTATGAGATAAGAGAAATAAGAAGTTAGAAGTGAAGAATGAGAAGTGAGATATGAGACTATGAGAAGTGAGAGAGGAAAAGTTAGAAATGAGAAATTAAATGTGAGAGATGGGAAGTGAGAAGTAAGAAATGAGAAGTGAGAAGTTCCAAGTAAGAAGTGAGAAATAAGTAGTGGGAATTGGAAAATACAGTGTAAGAAGTGAGAAATTCGAAGTGCGAAGAGTGTTATGAAAAGTGAAAAGTATGAAGGAAGAAGTGAGAAGTGAAAAGTTAGAAGTTAGAAGTGAAAGGTGATAAGTGGCTGGCAACACGGCTTGTAGTGGATTAAACGGTGATTTCGCGCTCCGTTATTATTTGCATTTTTACTGTGAACAAACGGAGATTATTACTCAAAAAACTTGTAAAACATTGCTTTCTCTGTGAAGATAACGCTGGTGTTATTATAATTGAACATAAAGTTGATAGTATAAACATTTTTCGTGTAATTTTGTTGGCCTATTTGCTACTACTTAAACTACATTGCATGTGGAGTGATTGTGTGACTGCTGCTGCTGTTGTGTGCGATTGTTGACTACATTCGATTATATACCTGGATCTGTTTTCAATTCCTTTTTTATCGCGAGTATTCGTACTCTGTTCCGTGGCTCGAACGTTGTGATGAAAGTCTGCTCGAATTGTTCGCTGATCTAGTACGTTCTGATCGTACACTTCTAAGGTGGTTTTGCTTTGCAGGCAAGGGCCCATCCTCAATACATGACACTGTGCTCAGACAGCTTGTGTGTATATGAGGCGGCTGTGGTCGGAAAGAGGCAAATTTAATAATCGAACGGAAAGATCTATGAACGACAACAGCTGCTTGTTATGATAAGTAGTATCGTGGGACCTTTAAATCTGGAAGACAGAAGACAGTCTGGTGTCTAATCCATGTTGTAGTGATTCATTGGTTAGTTTGTTGTAATTTGCGTTTGTATATTGTGTTACTATTTGAGTGGTTTAAATAGAACAACAAAACAATCTTAATATCATTCATTCTATTCAGAGGTTTATTCATTGTTTTTAGAGTAATTTTAATCTGTTTGTTCCGTTCCTTTACCCTATGTGTATATTATTTAGTATTGATTAATTATTTATAGTTGCTGTATAAATTTTAAAGTTTTCTGTAAACTACTTTATAATCATAATCATTTATTTTCTTTTTAATTTTATTTTCATTTTTTAATTTGTTAATTTGTGAATTGTAGTGTTTCTCTAGATATAGTTTAACTTTCTGTGTTAGGATGGAAAATCCCACCAGTTTGTGTTCGGTTTGCATACAACCAATTCTCGATATTAATAGCTCTATTACTTGTACTTATTGTTCCATAAGTACTCACTTCAAATGCAAGAATATTTCGGCAAAAGCAAAACATAAAATGAAACAGAATACCTATTATTGTGATACAAAATGTGCTGAGCTATCTAAATGTGCAATTCAAAAGCAGGCCATAAAAACAACATTGACAACCCTGGTAAGTGCTGAAATAAAGTCCATAGTGTCTCAAATTGATAATGAAATGAAAACAGTCAAAGGGGAAATCCAGTCCGTAACTACTGCAATTGAGAAATCGCAAGATTATTTGGCTTCAAAATTTGATATGATGGTCCAGGAGCTGAATAAGTTAAAATCTGAAAATATTACTCTGCGAAAACAAATTGATACTCACAAAGAATCAGAACTAATTTTGAAAACCACGGTTGGGAAACTTGAAAATGCCTTTAACAAAACAGCGAATGATGCTATCTCCAACAATACTATGTTTCTTGGATTACCATTTAAACCAAATGAAAACGTTACTGGTCTAATTCGTAAAACAGTACAAACAATAAGGGTGACTCTGAATGATCACTCGATTATCTCAGCAACACGACTGTACTCTCCTAAAAATCCTAATAATGTGGCATCGATCAAAGTTGTGTTTAATTCCAAAGTTGAAAAAGAATCTATTTTTTTACGAAAAAAAGAGATTGGAAAGCTTATGTCCACCGCTGTTGATAACTCACTTCGTATAAACGGCCAGCCTTCTCGCATCGTTATTCGTGATGAATTGACTTCATCGACGATAGAGCTTTTGAATGAAATGCGTAGTGTACAACAAAAATATAAAATAAAATATATTTGGCCTGGCAGGTGCGGTCATATACTTATGAAACTAAATGAAAACGCGATACCTATAACAATAAAAAACCGTTACGATTTCGAATGTGCAATAAGCCGACTTTGTTAAAAACATTATTTCAATACTTGTGATTGTTATTTGTCTTATTGGTTTTGTACTTTTACTCAATAATGAATAATTTAAAGAATTTCTTCCATGACTGTGTAGACGACTTCAATGAAAATGTCACAGCAAACGGCTCGAATATGTTGAGAATTCTACAGTGGAATGTTAGAGGTATTAACGCTGTTAATAAATTTGATAATATTTTAGAATTTTGGATAATTTGTGTGTTTCGGTGGATGTTATTGTGTTATGTGAAACTTGGCTTGTTGAGGTTAACTGCTCACTTTTCAATGTTCGCGGTTACAAATCAATTTTTTCTTGTAGGGATTCCTCTTCTGGGGTTGGCTTTATATGTTAGAAACTCAATTGAACATCAAATACATGTAAACACTTGCTTGGATGGATTTCACCATATGCATGTTGGCCTAAAACTGAACGGTCTTCATTATAATGTTCATGGCGTTTATCGCCCTCCGTCGTTTGATTTCAATAATTTTCAAGTGATGTTAGAAAATTGGCTTTCTACAGCGTCTCAAACTTGTCCAACGTTTATTGTTGGAGACATAAACATACCAATTAATTTAATAAACAATAATGTTGTTGTTAAATACAAGAATTTAATTGAGTCATACGGATATCTTTGTACTAATACTTTTGCCACTAGACCGGTAAGTTGCAATATACTAGATCATGTAGTTTGTTCGCTTGGGTATGCTTCGGCGCGACAAATGATACAATTTTCAGCAACATTAGTGATCATCTTCCCATTATAACTAGTCTTAAAATAAATGCGCGGAATGACCGAATGGAACTTAGTAAAAAAATAATAAATCACGATAAACTTAATGCCGATTTCAAAGCCTATCTTGATAGTATTGTCTGCGTAAATGCTGTTGACTCCTGCCTAACTAACATAGTCACAAAATACAACAATTTATTACAAGATTGCACTACTATTGTAACAAAACTTGTCAAAATTAAAGGAACTCATGCCCATGGATGACCCTAGGTCTATGGCAACTCATTAAGATTAAAAGCTATCACCTGAAAAAAGTTAAACGTAATCCCCAAGATAATCATGCAAAATCCATGTTAAACCATGTATCCAAAAAGGTTGAGAAATTTAAGAATATTGCAAAAAAAAACTTATTATGCAAACATTCTGAATAACACTACACATAGTAAACTTTGGAAGCATATTAATATAATTTTTGGAAGGTCTAAAACTGCAAATAAAATTGCTTTAAATGTGAACGGTAGTATCATTAGTAACAATTTGGAAGTATGTAATCTATTCAATCATCATTTTTCAAATATAGGGTGAAATTTGGCCAATAGTATACCATTAACTGATATACAGAATCCTATAGAACAGCTACATTCAATTAGAGAGTCTATATTTTTGCAACCTTGCTCTCCGAATGAGGTCTTGAATATCATTCATGATTTGAAGACAAATAAAGCCCCTGGACCAGATAATATTCCTTCACTTATACTTAAAACTAATGCTTCCGTTTTTTCTAATATTTTAAGTGAAAGTTTCAATAAAATAATTTCAACCGGGCAGTATCCCGAATGCCTAAAACTAGCAAAAGTTTCGCCAATTTTTAAGTCGGGGACCCTTGTTTCCTGGACAACTATCGTCCCATTTCAACGCTGTCTGTGTTCAGTAAGGTGTTCGAGGTATTGTTAGTCAACAGGTTGTTAAACTTTTTTGGGCGACATAATCTACTATATAAATTTCAGTATGGTTTTCGACAATCTTGTAGCACTGAAACGGCATTGGTAGAGCTTGTGGACTTTATAACCAAAGAGGTAGATTGCAAGAAGATTGTTGGTGCTCTATTTATTGACTTGAAAAAAGCCTTCGATACGTTGGACCATGATATTTTGCTGGCCAAGTTGAGCTCCTATGGTGTGAGAGGTGTTGGCAATAATCTGTTAAGAAGCTATTTAAGTAAAAGACGTCTACATTAATCATCACAAGAGTGCGATAGAACAAATTTCAACTGGAGTTCCACAAGGCAGTAACATTGGTCCTTTACTGTTTTTCATCTATATTAATGATCTTGGGAATTTACGACTAAATGGAACTCCTAGACTGTTTGCTGATGATACGGCGTTATTCTATCCTGACATCAGTCCAACCACAGTCATCGATCATATTAATCAGGACTTAGAAAAATTGAAAATCTTTTTTGCCAGTAACCTGTTGTCACTGAACATTAATAAAACCAAATACATGATTTTTCAATCACCTAGAAAGAGTTTACCGATTCATGATGACCCCAAACTCGGTGATATTATAATTGATAAAGTCGACTCGTTTAAATATCTTGGCTTACATCTAGATTCCAAGTTTTCATGGGAAATACATATAAAACACGTCGAGAGAAAGGTAGCCACATTATGCGGAGTTCTTAGTAGAGTTTCTTGTTTTGTTCCTCAGCACGTTTTATTAAAATTTTATCATGCTCATATCCACTCTCAATTGCAGTATGTAGTTATAGTATGGGGTCGTGCGTGTAGGTCTAAACTACTGCGACTCCAAACTTTGCAAAATAGGTGCCTTTAAAATTATTTTAAGCTGCCACCGTTACACCCAACCATTGATTTGTACGGTCACAGTACACATACAATTTTACCGCTTATTGGATTGTGTGAACTTCAAAGTCTCGTTATGGTCCATAATATAATCAATAATAGAATACATTCAAACATTAGCTTGCATTCTGTAAATGTACCACACAATACAAGACAAACTGGAAATTTAGCACTTTCTAGAGCATTTTCAAACCATGGCCAGCGTCGAATATCCTATATAGGTCCTTCAAAGTTTAATAGTTTACCAAATGAGCTGAAACTAATAACCAATAAATGTCAATTCAAATTGAAAGTTAAACTGTATTTGAAAGAAAACATCAAGGAATTTATACTTTAAGCCATTTACTCCACTACAAGCTGTTTAGTTTAATTTCGATAAATCTTTGCATGTCATTTTTAGTAATTAATTTTTAGTAATTTCCTTTATTAGTGATAATTAATAATTTCTCGCTTAACTTTTCAAAAGGACCTAAGTAACATTTTTTTCATGAATTAATTTGAGTACTGCAATCAAAAGCTTGCATGTTTTTCTGTTGATTGCGCTATTCAAATAAATTCATGAAAAAAATGTTACTTAGGTCCTTTTGAAAAGTTAAGCGAGATTTCATTTATGAATTAGAATTTTAAGAATCCCTTAAAAGGAGTTTAGACTCCACTGGGATTCGTATTTTCTAGTTAACTATATACTCTCTTTTCTTGTTATTCCATTTGCGTTTTTGACACTCAGCTCTTATTCATGTAGTTTTACTTTGTTCTTGCTTGTTTGTTGCCAGTTGAGCTGAGTTAGTTGCGACCATTTCCAGGGGGCTCGTCCCAGAGCTTCTTGGTGTGGGGGAGAGTGGCGGGTAATAAAAAAAAAAAAAGTGAGAAATGAGAAGCCAGAAGTGAGATATAAGAAGTTATATGTGAGAAGTGAAAGTGAAAAATCAGAAGTGATATGTGCGAAGTCAGAAGTAAGATGTGCGACGTGGAAAGTGAGATGCAAAGTGAGAGTAAAGTGAGAAATGAGAAGTAAGAAGTGAGAGGTGGGAAGTGAGAAATGAGAGGTGAGAAGTGAGAAGATTCGAGTACGAAGATCGAAGCGAATAGTGATAAGTTAAAAGTGATGAGAAGTAAGAAGTGAGATATAAGAAGTTATAAGTGAGAAGTAAGAAGTGAAAAATGAGATGTGGGAAGTGAAAGGTGAGAAATTAATAGTAAGAAGTGCAAAGTGCAAAGTGTGAAGTGAGTAGTGGGAAAAGGGAAATGAGAAGTCAAATGTGCTAAAAGAGAAGTAAGTAGTGAGAAGTGAAAAGTGAGAAATTAGGAGTGAGAAAGTGAGGACCGAGGAACAAGAAATGAGAAACGATATTCTTTATTTTTCCTTCTTCCCTTTTTTCTCTTCCTTCTACTGTCTTATATCTCTCCACTCACTTCTCACTACTTAACACCTTGCTTCTCACCTCATAATTATCCTCTCTCCTTCTCAATCCTTGTTTCTGTTTTTCTCATTACTCATATCTTTCTTCTCACTTCGCAACTATCACTGCTCACTTCTCCCCACATTCTTCTCACTTCTCATTTCTCACTTTCTACTGCTCACATGTTACTGCACACATCTCACTGCTCAATACTCACTTCCATTTCTCAGTACTCACTTCTCATTTAAAATATCTCATTTCTCACTTCTCAGTTCTCGCTGTTCAACATTCACTTCGAACATCTCTCTTCTCACTTCACTTATTGAGGAAACAAATTTTGACTGTTTGGTTAAACGGAATTCGGCCAAATATAAATGTGTTCCCTATCTCGATACCTCCCTAACTCGATGCCCCTTCAATATCGAGTAAGGGAGAGTTCACTGTAGTTTCTGGAAGCATAAAACATGATGAAAGTAAACTCACATGACAAGCAGAAGAAAAAACATTCCTTCGGAAACCCCGCGTGCAGCTTGACTATGTCCAAGGGCTTGACGATCCCTTCCCAGGCCATCTGCGAGTTGTGGGGCTTGCCTAGGATGTGGTGGGGTTTGACAGTGGGCTCTGTTAAAATCCTATAAAAAGCTGCATGTATCCGCAAGTAGGCCCCGCCAAAGCGACCGTATGCCGCTCAAAGCCCACAAGCCCAAGTCCTGGTGATAGGTGGGACGCTAAACAGCCCTGATACGATGGCCCTCCGACGAGACAGGAGGTTTGCGCAGGCCCAATAAGCCGCCTGGAAAACAATATAAGAGATAAACACGACTCGATATAATCGGCAAAGAGCTAGGTGACGAATAAAGGATCACGATTGGAAGCTTGGAATATGGAACTGCAAGTCGCCAGGTTTCGCAGGTTGCGACAGGATGATCTACGATGAATTACATCTCCGCAACTTCGAGGTCGTGGCGCTGCAGGAGATTTGCTGAACAGAACAGAAGTGTGGAAAAGCGGGCATCGAGCGGCTACCTTCTTCCTACCAAAGCTGTGGAACCACCAACGAGCTGGGAATCGGCTTCATAGTGCTGGGTAAGATGCGCCAACGTGTGATTCGGTGGCAGCCAATCAACGCAAGGATGTGAGCTGAGGATAAAATGCCGTTTCTTCAACTCTAGCATCATCAACGTGCATTGTCCACACGAAGGGAGACCCGACGACGAGAAAGAATCGTTATATGCACAGCTAGAGCAGACATACGATGGATGCCTACTGCGGGATGTCAAAATCGTCATCGACGACATGACCGCTCAGGTAGGAAGGGAGGAAATGTATAGACCGGTCATCGGACCGGATAGTCTGCACACCTTATCGAATGATATCGGTCAACGATCCATAAACTTCGCAGCCTCCCGCGGAATGGTAGTCCGAAGCACATTATTTCCCCGCAAAAATATCCACAAGGGCACATGGAAATCATCTAACCAAGAAACGGAAAATCAAATCGACCACGTTCTAAACGACGGTGAATTCCTCTTCGACGAGATTGCTGGAACACCGCACGAGGGCAAACAATGCACGCTCCACCACGGACCAGGTGCTCGTCATTCGCCAAGTACTGCAGAAATGCCGCGAATACAACGTGCCCACACATCATCAGCCGCATATGATACAATCGATCGGGACCAGCTATGGTAGCTAATGCACGAACACGGATTTCCGGATAAACTGACACGGTTGATCAAAGCGACGATGGATCAGGTGATGTGCGTAGTTCGAGTTTTAATTCATCAACACGTCGAAGACGAAGTACATCGTAGCAAGAGGATCAAGAGAAGACAATGTGAGCCACCCACCGTGATTTCGCATCGATGCTGACGAAATCGAGGTGGTAAAAGAATTTGTGTACTTGAGCTCACTGGTGACTACCAAAAATGATACCAGCAGAGAAATTGGGAGACGCTTAGTGGCTGGAAATCGTACATACTTTGGACTCCGCAAGACGATCGAATAGAGTTCGCCGCCGTACCAAACTGACAATCTACAAAACGCTCATTAGACCGGTAGTCCTCTACGGATACGAGACCTGGACGATGCTCGTGGAGGACCAACGCGTACTTGGAGTTTTTGACAGGAAAGTGCTGCGTACCATCTATGGTGGGGTGCAGATGGCGGACGGTACGTGGAGGAGGCGAATGAACTACGAGTTGCATGAGCTGCTGGGAGAACCATCCATTGTTTACGATCAAGTGAAAGATAACTTGCGGACCCTCCGTAGACTGCGTGGTTGGCGACGTGTAGCCATGGACCGAGCCGAATGAAGAAGACTCTTATATACCGCACAGGCCATTTCGGCCTTAGCATGAATAAATAAATAATCGGAAACCTCGCAAAACATCCGGTGGCCAATGGCAAATCTGAGGTTCTAAATAGGGACAGAATACTAGAAGTGTGTCCGCGTTTTTTTCAAAAGCGGATTATTTTACGCAAAGTTATGGTGATTTGCATTCCGATAAAATTTTACCTATCCCAACCTTTTTGTCTAACCCCTGTAGTTCGTCTTTGAGTGATTAAACGGCCTACTTTTCCATACCAACAAAATGGGTTTCAAATGTTTCTTCTTTATTATAGCTCATTTGAGTGCTATAGTGAAAAAGAAACATTAGAACAGTAGTTACATGACTACATTTTGCTCAATTAGCTTGGGTAAGTGTTCAAATGGTGCATTCTCTGCTGAAATAGTTTAATGGACATGACATCAAGAATCTCCAAAGGCAGGTTCATTCATAGCATTATGGCTTGTCGAGCTATGCAATGTGGCACGATAACATGAAATTTGATTGTTCGCTGCAGAAACACAATTTATTGGCAAGAATGGCCATGGGGAGTAAATTAGACTGTACAATGAAGATTCATCATATTAAATCACATTTTTCGTCATTGCCAAAAATAGCGTGTGAAACTCGTTGTAAAACTTGATTTGTTCAGCACTCGTAGTATTTATTCCACTCGGTAAGCCTCGTTGTCAGGGACTCGAGAATGTTTCCACCCGAAAACAACCCAGAACAGAACGAAAAACGAACTAGCCATCTCCGGATTGTCAATCCTACGGTTTTGCTTCTAAGGCTTACTGGAGATCAATGATGGTCATTTTGTTAGTGTGGAAAGTAAGTTGTTGTACCTATCACACAAGCACGAACTGTAAAGATGATATGAGCCAGCTGAAGACCGAAAGTCTCGTTAATAGAAAGAATAATAATTAACTTAATCTTGTGCAAAAAAGTGTAACAATTTTAGAGTGAAATATATTAGCATGTTTTGTTTGTTATTGTTGCTTTTTAATGAAAATATTTGACCAAGTAAAAATCGATATGTTGGACTTCTGATGAACAAACTATTGAATTACCATTGTTTAATAAAATCATCGTTGAATTCAAAGATTTGCTTGGGGATTGGCTATATTTCCCCTACTTTTTTAGAGGTACTGCGTGTGCTGATTGGGAAACTCGACATCGCCCGCTTATTACCACACCTTTACCGACAAGGTTATCTTTAGCCTCCATTGTTCGTTATACTTTGCTTCATTTTTGTTCACAGCTTTTGTAGCTTGTAGCTATTCATCATATTCCATTCTATTATGTGCCCAAGGAAGCGAAGGTGCTCCTTTGGGGAGGAAAACTTTACTTTCTCTGACGCTGATATTGCCAACATCCTCCTCGCCGTAAGAGAGCGAAAGGAGGTTAAAAGTTACACGTCGCAAAGTTTTATTAGCTCTCGTCTTGTTCATCGACTGACTGATGATAATAACTCCTGGGTGGCTGAATCCCGCGCTGCTGAAAGGAACATCAGATGTTGTGTGATTTTCGATTGTTCATACTTGGTGCGGCTCGATGTGGACGTGACGTTGATCGATCGAAATTGGCTTCTGTTGCCGCGTTGAACTCAGATCATTGATGAATAAGCTACTCGACTTTTGCCTCGCCCGATACAGGCCACGGATAACACGAGGGCAGCGAGTGTTTCCGCAAAATTGTTCGGTAATTATGTTGGAAACTTTTATCGTCCCTCGTTTGTAACGGGATCTAACTTCGCTTGCGCAGCGGTCAACTCAGGGCACAGGCCAGCTCGTCCCAGGAGGATCCAATTCATGAGAAATTGATTCGATTTGACAAAGTTACGCGCTCTCGAAAAAGTTTGAGGAGTGGATTCGGTGTACGACAGATGTGCTCTTATCGGGAGAAATGAAATTTATTTCAGTTAGTCGGAGAAGTATGTGCAATCAAGTTTGTTCGTGATATACCGGAAGGAATCCTAAATTGTAATACAACGTAATAGTTTGGTAATGATTTTTTTCTTTTAGGAATCACCAAGATAAACTCGAACGCCATGAATAATTCATACAAATACTGCATTGATTTGACAATTCATTTACTTTCAATACTGTTTGAAGCAATAAAATATTTGAAATTTTGACTTTCAACTGATACTTTACACATTTCCAACCGTGAGATTCAATCGTATTCGTTAATTCCATTAGCACCTATTTAGCTTGAGCTTGGTGTACAAATTCAAGATCCTTTTTTTCCTTCTGAGTCAATTTGATTTTGAAACACAGTCCTTTGAGCTACTGTGAATTATAAGAGTATGGGCTCATAACATCAATTAATTATTCGTTAGTATTTCCTCCTATATTGGAAGGGAAGGCAATATGCCCTAGCCAAGCAGAGACTGCTTTAATGCATTAGTGGGAAAGATTTTCTTGGGTATGTTTGCCTCATGCAACATTTGAACAATAAGCTAGCTGATGTTATATTGAAATTATAGAAAATCTCTATCATATTTAAAATATTCACATTTAAAAAGGTGGTTATACTTTGTTAAGAAAATTATTTTGAGCTTTTTAGTGGAATGTCTTCACTTGTCATAAGACGAGTTTGTACAATCCCATTTAATTCCACCACTTAATTGTACCTTGACAGATACGTATTTCGACCTCAACAGTAAGGTCATCTTCAGTGTCTCGTACTTGACTCGACTTAGACTCGACTCGACTAAGTCGAGTCACGTACGAGACACTGAAGACGGCCTTACTGTTGAGATCGAAATACGTATCTGTCAAGATACAATTAAGGGGTGGAATTCAATGGGATTGTACAAACTCGTCTTATGACAAGTGGTTATACTTTGTTGACGAAAAGCTAATGAGGAAAACCTTTCCCCTGACAGCTGTTAGGAAACAACACAACACGCGTCGGCAAATCAGTATTCTGGTATGGACAGCGCATGGAGACGCGTAATACATTGTAGGTTAGTCCCAATAGGACAATTTTGCTTTTTTAGCTGTTTCATTTATTATTTTGACACGAGATCGCAGTATGCTGAGCCAGAAGTTGGACGTGCAAATTTTCTCTTGTCATTTTTTTTCTTTCTCAATGACTATTAAGATTTAGTATAATACGGAATTGTATTCAAGAGAAAAATCAAAATCGTTCCTAACGAATCCCAAATCTCGGCTTGAAGTACCCATTGGAGGCTTTGATGGTAGCGGAAATCAATAACGGCTTGGATACTGACAGAAATTTGGAATGATGCAGCAGTTCTGGTGGAAGTATGACGACTACAGAGCGCTAACAACGGCGACCATGAAGACGGAAAACGGCGGTGGCGATGGTTCCTGAATCCTGAGACAACAAGAACGGAAACGACGGCGACCTTAAATAACGTGTTCTCGTCGATACCTCATGTTGCTCAGCAAACCAACGTCTGTCCGGAGTGGGGATTATTTGGGCAATGCGCAATGCCAGTAAGTCCATAAGATGGTGGTAAGTCCTTCACGGGATAACGAAAGGTGAGTACAATTTACTTAACTTTAAATTACCTTCACAAAATTGAAGAAAAAAAACTGCATTTTCGGTTTGGTTTTAGATTTGCCTTTATGTCTTCTCCTTCAAAAATGCAAGGTGATAGGAAAATTGTTATGTAAAGTGTAGTCAGACCGCATTGTGCTTCCGTGCTGTGCGGTTCTTTTCTCCCTTTGCGGAAGGAAGTTTTTAATACTACCCGAAGCTATTTTAATTTCAACAGTGCTTCTCAGCGCTATTTGTACCCACTGATCCCGTTACGATCTTTGCAAGGACCCGTCCCTCCATTTTACGTTGGATCCGTTTGCGAAAGTAAAATTCCGACGAGTGGTGGTAATCCTGCAGGGACACCGTTCTGGGAAAAAAAACCTCTTAGAAGGTCACGTCTCCACGCTCAGCAATGAGCATTAATAAAAACAAGAGGAAGGAGGATTCGCTGAATTCTCCACTTCCTTCTAAGAAACAAGATTTCAAGACCGTACTGCCAAAGCGCGGAAAAATAGAAGGAAGCTGGAGACTTCAGATATTCCTTTTAACTCTAACATTCAAAATAATTCTTCTCCTATCGAACTGAGCAATCAGTTCGATTTGATTAATGGGAAAATCGAATCGACCTCTAGCCCAGGTGATTCGATCCATGCGAAAAAGCAAAGGATTCCGCCAATTGTGGTATCTGGTGCCGAGTTTTCTAGCTTTAGGAATGAGATTTTGAGTAACCTTCAGGGGACCAAGGTTTCATTTCAGATTGCCAGGAAGGGTGACTGCCGCGTTTTGCCGGGATCCTTTGATGATCGCAAACGTCTTCTTCTTCAGCGCCATAAATTCTTCACAAACGATGACAAAACTGAGCGATTTTTCAAAGGCCTCTTGAAAGGTCTCCCCAGTTATGATAAATCACTGGATGAGATTAAAATTGCCGTAAGTGCCAAAAGTGGGGTCACAGAACTAAACATTGTCATATGGATGCTAAATGCATGATTTGTGGTGGAACCTCTCTCGCCAAGGACGCTTGTCCTGTGAGAGAAGATTCCAATTAATTTAAATGTGCCAATTGTGGGGGCAATCATAAATCCAATTTCTAGGAATGCCCTTCACGCAAAAAAGTTTTGAATTCCTGTGCAAAATTGATGATGGGAAATTCTAATAGGATCCCAGATTCGCCGGGTAAACATGTTTCAAACGCTCAAAATCCGCAATCATTTTCCGGTCGAGCAATTCATACCCACCTCAATCAACGAACGAGTTTTGCTCCTACCTCTTACCGAGTAACGAGCAGTTCGTCGAATTCTATTTTTTCAAACACGCCCACCTATGCAAGCATTGCTGCAGGCAGGCAAAATTTCATTTCTGAAAATTTACCGACGATGAATGATTTCCATACTCATTCTTCAACGGAAAATAACGTTCGTTTTGACGACTCAGGTTGCATGTCTGCTTCCGACTTTGATTTTCTAAATGGACAATTGCATCACATGATTGACACAATGTTCAAAGCAAATACCAAAACTGAAGCTGTTCAGGTTGTTCTAAAATTTACTCAAAGAATTGTTATTGGACTTCGTTTTAATGGATCCAAATAAGTCTTTGAAAATTTTAAATTGGAATGCCCGTTCTTTGAAGGGTAAGGAAGATGAATTATTCACTTCCTATCAGTTCATAATGTGCACATTGCCATATTTAAACATATTTAAAACCTGGTCTTTTCATTACAAAAGATTCAAATTATTTTATTTACCGAAATGATCATCTTGACAGCTCCTGTGGTGGGGTCGCCATTGTCATTAATAGTCGTATCAAACATAAATTAAATTCTTCGTTTGAAACCAAAGTTTTCGAAGCCTTGGGAGTTTCTGTTGAAACACAATTGGACAATTATCTTTTATTGCTGCCTACTTGCCTTTCCAGTGCAATGGGCAGCAAAGGAATTTGCTGAGAGCTGATCTTCAAATTCTAACTCGCAACAAATCCAAATTTTTCATAATTGGTGACATGACATGCCAAACACCGCTCATGGAATAATGCTCAAAGCAATTCTAATGGTAAAATTTTATTTGAATATTGTTCTGCGGGATATTATACTTTTCAATATCCCAATGGGTCAACTTGTTTTTCTTTCAGTCGAAATCCTTCTACAATTGATTTAGTTTTAACGAATTCAAGTCAGCTGTGTGGCTTACTGGTTACTCATACAGACTTTGACTATGATCACCTTCCTGTGACGTTTGAAGTCTCACAAGAAGCCATAAACAATCCAATCAGCTCTACTTTTAATTATCATAGAGCTGATTGGGATTTATATAAAACGTATATCGACAGGAATTTTGATGTTGATATTCCTTCGGATACCAAAAGTGATATTGATAATGCTCTCGTATCTTTGACAAATTTAATCGTCGAAGCCAGAGGCATTGCAATTCCTAAATGTGAAATTAAATTCAACTCCATTATTATTGACGACGATCTTCAGCTACTGATCCGTCTTAAAAATGTGAGGCGAAGGCAATAAGGCTATCTGACGTTTATCATCTTTCTCTTGCACGCGCACAAACGGGATAGGGTTTGTTTTCATACGGAAACGCTTCCGAAGCATTTCCGTATGAAAACAAATGCTATCCTTCCCGTGCGCGTGCAAGAGAAAGATGATTAAACGTCAGATAGCCTTATACCAAAGAACTTACGATCCCGCCTTGAAAGTTATTTGACGAGATTTGTAAAATGAAATTAAAAAACCCAGATTAATCCACCTAGCGGTGATGGCGCCTTTCTCGCGGAAAAAAGTAATAAATCAAAACAAAATTTTCAAAACGACTTATCTGCTTTTGTAAACAAAGATTCAAACGACGATTTGACGAATCTGATAGCTCTTCCACGCAAACCAATACCATGAACAGGTAGTGGAATCCTTCACCTACCTATTGATGGTATTGGTTTGCGTGGGAGAGCTATCAGATTCGTCAAATCGTCGTTTGAATCTTTGTTTACAAAAGCAGATAAGTCGTTTTGAAAATTTTGTCTTGAAATGTAGCCTTTACCAGGGGGAGAAGGCGGAGCACTGAATCCCTACCCCGACATGTGCGACATCTGGATTTGGTTCTAAACTGTAAACAACAGTGTTAATTCTCTAGCACCTTTTTGTTATGGCGAGGCAATTTTTATGCACACTTTTGTTTTCGATATTTTATCAAAATTAAACACTCAATCATGCAGCAATATAAAGATGTGGTATGCTTGAGATAACTGCTTGATTATAGGGACTCGGAAAAGAATTTATTTGCAGTAACTAACCGAATATAAAAATGTTCGCATTAACGATTGCGCCCTAACACCGGTTCTAAGCTTCGATGCAGAGTACACGAGCTTTGTTCGCCAGTGACAGGCGTATGAGGCCCTTCGCCTTTACGCTTACACCTCGATGATGTACAAGAAAGGCAAAACCAGGGATCTGGCAGCCTTGACTAACCCCCATTTAACTGACAAGATCCAACATATGAACTAAACCACGATGACGTCACGCGTCGATTTTCAGTAAGAAGAAAACCTCATCTGAGGGCAAAGTTTACAAAAAATGAACATCAACGTGAACATCCGGTGAACTAAAAGCTCCGAATTCACTCAAATGTTCATCGGCCCGCAGCGGATGTCATTTTTTCGAGCGAAAAGAAGAAGAATCGTGAAAAAAGAAGACGCTCGTGGTTAAGTCCATTCGGGTTTCCCACTGAAGTTCTGAAAATGGGTTTCCCACTGACAATTCGAAATTACTTCTAACATTTGAAAATGTCGTATTTTGCATATACTGCATATTTTTAAAAACATTTACTTTGGCTCGAAGTTTAACAACCAGGTATCAAAATATAACATCAAAATATTTGCTAGGCGTATGCAATTATATTTTTTCATTCAATGTGATATTCACAGAGTAAATGCAACTTTTTTTTCTCAGAAAAAAACTGGTAGCAATCATTGTTTATTTATCTATGGGACATTTTCAAATGCTTAGCTTGATCACAAAAATAATGTAAACAAGAGAGGTGACGACAAAAAAAGTCAAACATTTGCATTTTTCTTGAGCAAATGTGTATTTTTGTTGATTTTATAAATGTTAAGGCGTGCCGGTACGTATCATATTAAAACTAATTCTGTTTGACCTGTGGAAAAATCATTTCGCGATGCCGAATAAATACGCTGTGTAGAGCTGCGAGAGCTGCCTCATCTACTCTGCCAACGAGGAAATTGCAGTGCTCCGGATTTCGGTGGTACGGATTCTAGCCAGCAAAGTCTCCGGATGCAGATGCTCCATTCCGCTGCCGTTAACCATCCACCCGGAAGAGATCGCCAATAAGGTACCAACACTCCATTTGGATAGCGATCTGGTTCGAGCGGAGAGTATGGAAGCCGATGTCGAGGAATCGGGCGTAGAGGGCGTAGAATTTTCAGGGGCCAGGATTCATACAACGCCTACGAGATGTGTTAACATCAGCAGCAAAGGTTTACGCTTTCTTCCCGGAGCACAGTAGCAGTAACGCTGGACAAAGGCCATACTAGCCGGAAATGAGTGATCTTCATGGAAGAGAAACTGGGCGGAATGACAGATCTATGCAATATATTTGCGCTTTGCGGCATGGCTCCGGAAGCGAGAACCAACGTTGTTTGTGAGGTGAGTATACTTAGTATAATTTTGGTAAAAATCGAATGACAAAAACCACCAAAATGAAAAAAAAAAAACGATTTTTTAAATAGGATTTTTATGTATCAAATTTGATTTCAAAACTATCGTTTCAGAAATATTGGCGAGCTGCCAATCACGCATGAGTTTCGACACGGTGAACAACATGAAGCGGAAGTGGCTGTATAAGTACTTTTTCCCAGTTCCTGTCTGCAAGCTGAGCCGATTTTGTTCTGGCAAGAAATCACGCACGTTAAAATAGATGACATTCGAAAAGCTCCAAGATCGATAAAGGACTATCAGGATCACATTACGTTGGAGCGTCATCTATCCTTCAAGAATATTACCCATAACTTGGAAATAGTGTTGCTGCGGCATCGCAACAAGAAGAACGGCATCGAACCGGATTATGACCAGTACGAGACGTGGATATGTGAGAGGCGCTTCATAGAGGGATGACAAAGAAAAATTAACGCTTGAAACGCGTCACACATTCCTACTCATGTTTGTTAACGCTGATCAATATAATTTTCTATAAAAATCACATTCTTTCAATTATAGTCTAGGTCATGTACCAACTAATTAGGGGCTTTCCCTGTAGACATATTAGGGATGGTTGGGAGGGGGGGGGGCGTGTATGGCACACGTTAGGAGGGGGTGGAAGTTGCCACGTGGTATTCGAACATTTGGCAGCGCCTTAGGGCTTTCAGGTATGGGTTTGAGGGCGGCTAATACCAGCGGTTATTAAATAATTTAACGATTGCTATGAAAGTGATTGCATCAAAAAGCAAGCATGTGAGAATATCGAATTCATGTCATACGGATACAGTATTACACCCAGGGTTTTTTACACGATTTGTTTTTTTAGTGGATTAAGCGTCAAAAAATGAGTTAACCCCATGAAAAAATTCACAAAAAACATAGAGAATTCAGATGCTATTTTTAAAAAAAAGTTAACCGAGAAGTTAATGAATTTCAACCGCATAAAAAAAAACCAAGGTGTACTTGATCTGACTGACATGATCATTGAAAGTATAGAAGGCGGCAGAGCTTATAAACTGCTACTGTTAATGGAACGAAAGTGGTTGAAGAATTAATATTACTATTGTGGCAAACACTAGCATCAAATGACCAGCCCACTGTAGTATTCCATATTTTTTGTTTAATTTCTGTTGAATTATTCCGAATTGAAAACATTTATTGGATGTTATCCTAATGAAAGCTTGATAACAAATTGATAAATTGTCTTGATGTAGTGTTTTAAGTATACACAATGTACTTGGTTGTTCTTAAAAATATTTATTGATAATCCATTTCACAGCTTTAGAGTCGGCAATACATATCAGTTTCCTTCGAATAGAATGAGTTTTGTAAGTTTTTGCCTATTAGTTGGCTTGAAAGAAACCATGTTTTTAGTGTAAAGCTTCATTTTTATGTTCAGATAAATCTCTACGATGTTTTTCAAAATATCGGATGAATGTTCAATAGCGCATTCTTCAAGAGAAATGAAGCCAGATTCTGGTTGAGCCCGCAAATATGAGTTTGCAACAATGTAATCATAATATTTCTCAATATTTATATTCTTCTGATCGTTGACAAACATCTGTAAAAGTAAAAATAAATAGGTTTTGTTTAATTTCAGTAGGGTAATTCGCCAAATATTGAACATACAACATATTTACTTGGGCGGCGATGATTTAAGTCGTTCAATATTTGACGAATTGTTCTACTATATACATATTGAATCGGATTGCGTATATGTAATATATAGTTTACCTTGAACTCATACTCAACAGCAATACAAACAGTTTTTACTATCGCACTCCCAGATTTTGCCACATAATTCGAACAAGCTGTACACTTCAGTCTGTTGAGCAGCTTTCTTTCTACATCGTCGGAAAGCATTTTAATGGATGCGGCCAGTACCACATCTGCCTTAAAAGTTTCATAATCTACCAAGTAGTTCACATGAAAATCAGCTTGCTTTCTAATTTCTTGGCACATTAATTTGTTACTCGCAGTAGCCATGCCTTGAAGGGGTTTCACCGTCTCGAAACTTCGACAGTTTCCTTTCCAAGGATTCATTACAGCATTGTTCATTATTAGTCGCTTGTAACTGGCCTTGAACTGAACCGCATTCGGGTTATTATTTGAACCGCTTTTGGCCCTGATAGCCCCAAAAAAGTGCTCTAGATGGTCCTGGCTGAACCAATACGTGTGAATTTCATCCAGTACACCCTTCTCTTCCACATATACTTTGAATAAGTTTTTGAAACTATTGATGGCTACAAGAAAACCCAGAAATCCTGTTTTGCATCGTGACTCCAAGATGCTTGTCCCATTGGACAATTTAAGGTTTCTGATGAATTGCTCAATAAAAGCAAAAGCATGGTAGTAGTTATCAAAATTGTCTTTAGACAACGGTTGTTTGAAATGGTTGCTACTTCTACCCATGCTGTTGGTAATATCGAACAAATCGTTAAAAATATGCAGAAACTCCGCAGTGGCGAAACAGTCAGCAAATTCAGGTTCAATTGTTCTTAGTTGCTCCAGTGCAGTAGCAACACTGTTGCTTATCACTTGGACAGCCAGAATCACCTTCATTTTCGAGTTCTCGAAGAAGATGTGTTGATCGCTTAACTTCGGTGCCAGCTTCAATCCAAGAACAGTTTGGTACTGATTTAGCTTCTCTATATATTCCCACTTAGCCTTCCCATTCAATGTTAGCAACACTTTTTGTGTGTGTAGAGTATTTCTGACGAGTTTGAGCATATGAACTGGATCCAATAGGACGTATACCTCCTGGTCAGTGGATGGATGTGTGAAGCTTGTTTTCAAAGATTTTGAACTTCCTCGAATATCACATCCGAGAGCATTAGCTGTTGCAATGTTGGTGCATGTTCCATCGAATGTTAAAGCCACGATCATCACACCAGCTTCATGCAAGCTTTCCAGGATCGTATTGACAATATCTTTCTTTTCAGTGGCACTTAGACCTTTGATCAGAAAGTAAGCGATCGGTACTTTCCATGCAGACTGGATTCCGGTAACCATAAACACGAGGGCCTCTTTTGCTGCAGGTATTTGAGCTGCGGTGGAGTCATCAATTTTACAAGTTTTTTGGGTGGCATGCAGGTGGGCCACACCTTCCAGCTTTTTAGTCTGATTGTTCCAAACAACTTGTTGGCGTATAGCCATCTCGTCCATCATTAAACAGCCTAATAATGGTTTTCCTTGGGAAATCATATCAGCTGCTTTAAGCTTTAGGGCGTCCAAACTTTCTTTCGTGATACCTGGGTCACCACCGACGCTCTCGTACCAGCGGATGATTGTTCGTGTATGTGGCAGTGTTTTGTTGAAAACATTGCGCACGTATTTATAAGCTTTAGGCGAGTAAAAATGTAAAGTAGTAGCGAAGCTACGCAGAGTATCACTATACGGTTCATGTTGATTCCGTGACATCAACTCTTCAAAAAGAGAGTGATTGGAGGAATAATCCTAGGGACGCATAAAATAAACTTAAAGAAAACAAGAAACAAATGTTTCGCAACTACCTTCAAGACTGCGGTGCTAGCGTCCGAAATCAAGTTTTTCGACTGTAGTTGGTTTAACAATTCTTGCATGCTATTCATGCGATCTCTCAATCGTTTGTTCTGGCCTCGAAGTAATTTAACAGTTTTTTGGGAACGTTTGAGCTGTGTTTTAAGTTTGGGTACCGCTATTAGAGCTTCTTCTCCTGTGAGGTCGTCTTTGATGTCTCCGGCGTACCGGATAGTTCTAGACAAAATAAGATTAGTAAGTATTAAAAGAAGATAATTTCGAATGAATTGTACCTTCGACGTTTGGGCGGATGTTCGGGAGACTTTATTGGTTCGATACGCAGTCGGCTCAAATCGAATGTATCGGCCGAATCGTAAGACCTATTGTGCAAAAAAAATGAGCTTTGGAAATTTTTGTTTTGTTCTTCAAGGTACCGTAGATGTGGTTGTGGAGAAGAATTTTCCTTATCAATCATATGATCCGTTGAAAGCATTTTTGCTCCTGCACTCAAATCATTGAATCCAGAGTCATGTTGAATGGACAACTGATTTGAACCGACTGTATCCATACTTCTGTGTGTAGGTTCATCTGGTAACGTCGCATTGATACCACTGAACTCGGACTCATGCAAAGAGTTTGGCGGTTCTGAATCACTGTATGTAATGAAATTGATTACATGATAAGAATTTAATCGTTACGAATATATGAAAACGGAAGGTATCCTCGGCAGCCTCTAAAATGGCAAATGATGTGATAATATCGTGAAATATTTCAGCTATAACTGGTTTTTTGGTTTGTAGGGAATGAGGTCTATGCCGGAAATACATACCGTTACAATTTCATTGAAATATTTACCCTGTGCTAGTTAAATCTTTGAAAATTGAAGGAATTGCTTTTTTATGCAGCATTTTTCGGCCAGAGTTGTAATAAAAATCGCTTTCAAAAAAATGTTTTGAACACATGCGGACATTAGCGAACCGGATTGTGTCAACATTTATCTCTCTTTTTTCAGCATTAGAAATAGCTTGAAGCCAAGAAATCCGACGTTGCCAATCCTTCGGGAATCTGTGGATCGAGATCCCTGTTTCCTCCGGTTCACCGGCATATTTGTATCCGTGAAAATCGCTATCACAAGAGTACACAAAACACTTCATTTTCGCGTTCGACAAAAAATCCTTCGATCGCTTCGGAAACTTTATATATTAGTTAGTACGGTTATGAAAGAAACCCTAATGCACAACGGCTACGGGCAAAATTAACATCCGGACGAATAATTCGGTGAAAACCATGGAAACTATAAAATCTTAAACTAGCTTAACTAACTTAAACTAAGGAATGAATTGAAGACCATAAAATAATGTTTATTTTGATTAGGTTTGTTATTGTTGTTTCTTCTTATTATTATTATTGTTATTGCTCAGGTTTGACGTTTCAATCTTGGCTGCAAAAAAATGGCGGCTTGGCAGCCACCTGGGCAAAACAGTTTCACCGTCTAATGTTATGATAGAAAATTTACACTAGTAAACGACAGATGGCGCTGCCAAAAATTTCTCGAATTTCCTATGTTCGAGTTTTGACTTTCGGACAATTTCATAGTACTATGAAACTCAACGAAGAGCATACTTACGCCTAAATGCGTGCAACACGAGCATCTTTATAGTACGGTAAAACTCTTATTGGAAGCAAGCCATGGATAAACTTTAAAAATATTCATAGATGCAAGGCATTTTTCATAACACATTATTGTTCCATGTGACTATGTCTCATCACTATTTTAATATTATCTATTTTTGCAATTTGCAATTATTATGAAACTCAATAGTGATCAACAGCGTTTTAGTCTCTGTCGGATGCAACTTGTTGCAAGAAAATCGATTAAGAGTTTCTATGTGAAAATTTGGCTAATGTTTTTATGGCATTTTGTGCACACACACACGCACACACATACACACACACACGCACACACGGACAGACAGACATTTGTTCAGCTCATCGAGCTGAGTCGAATGGTATATAACACTATGGGTCTCCGGGACTTCTATCAAAAGTTCGAATTTGGAGTGAAATGATAGCCTTTCGGTACAACTTAGTTGTACGAGAAAGGCAAAACCCAAATTTATCCACCAGTGGTGATTATGCCTTTCTCGATTCAATGTGTTGAATTCGAATTAGTATGGTAAATGCAACGTAAATTGCCTACATTTTGGCGGTTAAAAGCTTTGATGCGATTATATCACGCTACTTAAGAATGAGTAATGGAGAGTAATGGATTGCGTCACGGCTAAATTGATTAATGACTTAAAGTGTGCATGTAAACAGCGTATTTGTTAAAAGAAAAATAGAAATATTATTCAAACCGAATGAGTTATTAACAAACAAAAACAATAGTGTCCAACTAGGAAAGTTTCTCCGTCGAATGAAACTAGTTGCACTCGAATCGTTCAAGTCCTTCTATATGAAACGTGTTTAACATTAAACAATTCCCGGGGCTACACACATCCACACACACACACAAACGGACAATTACTCAGTTTTTCGAGCTGAGTCGATTGGTATATAACACTATGGGTCTCCGAGCCTTCTATCAAAATTTGGCTTTTGGAGTGAAATTATAGCCTTCTGGTACAACTTTGTTGTACGAGAAAGGCAAAACCCAACTTAGTGATATCGCCTTTCTCGCATTTAGCCAAGACACCAACCTTATATGGTGAATATGGTTCGATGTACCATTTTCTTTATAACTTTTAAACGCAACGGTCGATCGTTTTAAAATTCAAACTTGATCAACTAGCCTTCGCCTGTTACCGACGATCACAATGTTCAACGATCATCAGCCAGAATGCACTAAACGGTACCTCTTACTAACCGAACACTAATCAAAGAACAAAATATTGTGAGGCTATGCATGAAGCACCTCAGTTAGCGAATAGGCACATAAATAAAATAGTTATTATGTGGCTATTCCGGCTTGACCGTATACCCGCCTAACGCCACCGGTTCACATCTCCACTGCGGCGACGGCGAAGAGATACATCCGGAGCGAATTGACAACCGAAAGAGAAGGAAGACAAAAAAGTATGAGGAAACGGGAGGGGGATAGAAAGGTGGAAAGAAAAAAAGAGGAACCAGCCAGGGAGTCAACGGCAGACCAGTCACGAGAAGAGGTCGAAAAGTAGCGAGTTTCCGCGTGGACTTTTCTCGGGATCGAAGTTCACGATCCAACCGCCGTTGTTTAGCGTTGAAAAGTGAGGACCCCAATCGTCAAGGGCCAAGACAGAGGTCACCAAACACGCGTTAGGAAACCAGCCAAGTTTTGAAGATTTCCGAGGCCGCCTGTAGCGCTAGTGAAGCTGTGGAAGATCGCAACCCCTCCACGTTGGTCGGTGCGGCGTCGACACGTAGCTGGACGCAAGAGGAGTGTATCGCCCCAGCCGGTCGGTGAAGCCCGGGAGTGCAAAAGAGCTCCGAACGATACCCCTCGCAGCAAAGGAAGCCACACGTCAACTTTTGGTCGGTACGCCGCCGACAAGCAGACAGCGGCCAGGGTAACCTCAAAGTTTGTCGCCCGCAAACACGAGGTTTTCTGCCACGCGACGCCAACCGCGAAGAACCCGGGGCCACTCAAAAAACCGCTCCGTGCAGCTTGGATCGCTCTCACCGGTCATCGTCCCGGTCGACCCTCCCGAAGGGTGGTGGAGCAGGCTCGACACACCCAGCCGGAACATCAATTACCGTCGAAACATCGATCCCGCCTTGTGGCCAGGCTAGCCCCGCCGTTGTTGTGGGAAAGCCTCTCAAGCCCAGGTACCCACCCAGCGCCGCCAACCGGGTGACGTAGATCGCTTTCCTTCGAACCCGACCTTCTTCTGAACGGAGAGGTCGCTCCGGTCCTCCATGATCATCGCGTACGATCCAACACCGCAAAGAGTCCTGCATCAAGAGCTCAGACGATACCGAACGATCGCTCTAGCATTGGCCCGCTTCTATCCCCAAATCCTTGCCAAGACTCCGGAAGTGACCACCCAAGTCCCCCACTCCGGAAAAGATATGTTTGAACACCCACCTACCCTACCTGTAGCATGCCAACCATGGGCCCCAACTACTCCGATCGGCCGATACGTCACTAACATTTAACCCTAACCCACGATTCAACCTAAAATAAAAACAAAATGAATTAGAATGTACCTGTCCGTCTTTGAATTTCGGAAGCTATCCCTGTGCTATTTCTGAAGCTCTTCTTTATTCTTTCGTCTACCTGGAAGGTTGCGTGTGCCCCTTAAACAGGATGTTAGTCGACCCTGGGAGAAATACAAGGTGAGCTAGTTAGGGGCGTCAGGACGTCCACTCCACAGACGTGAGGACGTCAAAGGAGATTGTTGCACGCCCCTGTCTAATGAAACTTATTGCGAAGAAATCGGTTAAGGATTACTATAAGAAAAGTTGTCTAATGTTTTTCTTAGCTTTTGTGCACACACATACACACACATGGGATATATGACCAGGGGGGTGAAATAATAAGCTAGGCCTTTAACGGAGCCTGTGGGGTACCTGGACACCCTCCACAGTAATTCTCCCTTACTGCGTCATGCTGGGCTTTGGCGTGGTGGACCTCTTGGACACAAAAACGGGAGAGACAGTCTCCAGGGGATGAGCTCCCTGGTGGCCGTTCCAAAACGCGGAGGGTTACTACCCCGAACAAGGGTAGTGGGGCTGGGAAGCTGAACCCCGGCCAGGTACCTCCAAAACCAGGGGAGGAAGGGCCTGGAAAGGTCCGTCCAACCAGGAAAAACGGTGGTAAGGGGTTACGGTGACCTGTGCCATACAAAAATCCACCCGGTTTAACATTTTGAGGGAGTATTTTATCAACGTTATTCTCACATACCTAATGTTAAACCTACGTGTTACACTAGTGCATATATCATTTACCGACAATTACCGTCAGATCGACGATTTCCGACAACGAAGATTTTAGTCAAGCCCTGAAGAAGGTGTGAACCAAACACCGAAACGTCGGCGATGATAACATAAAAATCATTCAGCTCATCATAAAGACTTCAAGCTGGAAATAAACCCTTCCATTTATTATTAATATTTCTAACACGTTTTTGCCAAAGCAGGCACTTAATGATATGTATAAGCAAAAACTTATACATCGCATAAGTCACATACATTCCGAAACTTATGCTTTTCATTAACTTATGAATGTTATTAGCTTTTTGATATGGGATCATTCATTAGGTTGCATAATGAAGAGTATAAGTATTTTCGAATGGTTTTTTGCCATAACATATAAGGTTATTTTTTAACGTGTACCGGTCGAATAAGCGTTTTGTAGATAGTCAGTTTGGTACGGCGGCGAACTCTTTTCGATCGATTTGCGTTTTGCGGAGTCCAAAGTACGTACGATTTCCTGCCATGATGCGTCTTCGAATTTCTCTGCTGGTATCGTTATCGGAGGTCACCAGTGAGCCCAACTACACAAATTCTTCAACCACCTCGATTTCGTCACCACCGATAGAAACTCGTGGTGGAAGGCTTACATTTACCTCTCTTGAGCCTCTTCCAATCATGTACTTCGTCTTCGACGTGTTGATGACTAGCTCAATCCGTTTAGCTTCGCTTTTCAGTCTGATGTAGGCTTCCTCCATCCTCTCAAAGTTACGCGCCATGATATCAATGTCGTCGGCGAAACCAAATAACTGGACGGACTTCGTGAAAATCGTAGCACCCTTCGTATTACTCCCTCCAAAGCGATGTTGAATAGCAGACACGTCACCATCGTTGCCTTGATCAACCGTATCAGTTTATCCGGAAATCCGTGTTCGTGCATTAGCTGCCATAGCTGATCCCGATCGATTGTATCATATGCGGCTTTTAAGTAAATAGATGATGTGTGGGCACGTTGTATTCGCAGCATTTCTGCAATTCCTGACGTACGGCGAACAACTGATCTGTGGTAGAGCGTTCACCCATAAATCCTGCCTAATACTGCCCATAAGCTCTGTTGCAATTGATGTTAGTCGGCGGCATAAAATTTAGGAGAGTACCTTGAAGGTGGCGTTCAGCAATGTGATTACGCGGTAGTTGCTACAATCCAGCTTATCGCCCTTTTTGTAGATGGGACACACGACACCTTACATCCACTCCTGCGGCAGAACCTCATCCTCCCAAACCTTGATAATTACCCAGTGCAGCGCTCTAGCCAGTGCCTCACCTCCGTGTTTAAACAGCTGTCCTGGTAGTTGGTCAACTCCAGGGGCTTTGTTGTTTTTCAGCCACCCGATCTCCTCCTGGATTTCCTGGAGATTCGGAGCCGGAAGTCGCATGTCCTGCGCACGTGCTCCTAGGTTCATTACCATACCGCCACCGTTGTCTGCCATATCGCCATTCAGGTGCTCTTCGTAGTGCTGCCGCCACCTTTGGATCACCTCACACTCGTTTGTGAGAAGGTTCCCGTTTACGTCCTTACACATATCGGGCTGTGGCACGTTGCCCTTACGTGAACGGTTCAACTTCTCATAGAACTTTCGTGCTTTATTAGCGCGGTACAGTTCTTTCGTCTCTTCACGGTCTCGATCTTCCTGCTGGCGCTTTTTCCTCAGGAAAATCGAGTTTTGTCTGTTCCGCACCCGTTTGTATCGTGCCTCGTTTGCCCTCGTGCGGTGTTGCAGCAATCTCGCCCATGCTGCATTCTTCTCCTCAACTAAATGCTCACATTCGCCGTCATACCAGTCGTTTCTCTGATCCGGAGCCACCGTGCCTAGTGCAGCGGTGTCGGTGCTTCCAATGACGGATCGAATATCTCTCCAGCCATCTTCAAGAGATGCTGCTGCTCTTCTGTTTCGAGTGCCACTTCCAGCTGCTGCGCGTAGTCTTGGGCTAGTCTACCGTCTTGTAGTCGCCTAATGTTTAGCCGCGGCGGACGACTCCGACGCGTGTTGATCACCGCCGAGAGTTTTGAGCGCAGACATACTGCAACGAGGTAGTGGTCGGATTCAATATTCGCACTGCGGTAAGTGCGTACGCTCGTGATGTCGGAGAAGAATTTACCGTCGATTAGAACGTGGTCGATTTGGTTTTCCGTTACTTGATTAGGTGATTTCCATGTGGCCTTGTGGATATTCTTGCGGGGAAAGAAAGTGCTTCGGATTACCATTCCGCGGGAGGCTGCAAAGTTTATGCATCGTTGGCCGTTGTCGTTCGATACGGTGTGCAGACTATCCGGTCCGATGACCGGTCTATACATTTCCTCCCTTTCTACCTGCGCGTTCATGTCACCGATGACGATTTTGACGTCCCTTCAGATCTCCCTTCGTGTGACGTTGATGATGCTATAGTTGAAGAAACGGCCTTTTATCCTCAGCTTGCACATCCTTGCGTTGACTGGCTGTCACCCAATCACGCGTTGTCGCATATTTCCCAGCACTATGAAGCCGGTTCCCAGCGTTGGTGGTGCCACAGCTTTGGTAGAAGGTAGCCGCTCGATGCCCGCTTTTCCACACCTTCTGTCCTGTCCAGCAGATTTCCTGCAGCGCTACGACATCGAAGTTGCGGGGATGTAATTCATCGTAGATTATCCTGTCGCAACCTGCGAAGCCTAGCGACTTGCAGTTCCATGTTCCAAGCTTCCAATCGTGATCCTTTATTCGTCGCCCAGGTCGTTGCCGATTGTATCGAGTCGTATTATCTTCTATGTCGTTCGTAATGGTTTTTTTAAGGCGGCTTATTGGGCCTGCGCAAACCTCCTGTCTCGTCGGAGGGCCGTCGTGTCAGGGCTGTTTAGCGTCCCACCTAACACCAGGACTTGGGTTTGTGCGCTTTGAGCGACACACGGTCGCTTTGGCGGAGCCTACTTACGGATACATGCAGCTTTTTATAGAGGTTTAACAGGGCCCACTGTCAAACCCCACCACATCCTAGGCAGGCGCCACAACTCGCAGATGGCCTGGGGAGGCATCGTCAAGCCCTTGGACATAGTCCCTGCTGCCCCCAAATGTGAGAGTTACAGGATCAATATTTGAAACCAGAACGGAGGACAATAACTTCCTAAAAACTATCTCGATATCGAAAGACCAAAACACAGCTTCCTCCTGCTATTATTGTACTGCATCCATATGATTATGATTTATGATTTCACATATTTGGAATTTGTAACTAATTAATACATTCTGATATTGATCGGCATCCCGATCGAATGCTGTGGCAAAGAGATGATAGTCAGTCAGTGATAGAAGTTGAAAAACTATACAAGAAACCAACAATTGGCCGTTTATAGAAACGAAAGAGAAAAAGCATGCACAATTACTACTAGATCATCGCTACGATATCAATCAGTCCGTATAATCTTCAACTCCGACATCTTCATAATTACAACACATTTAACGTAATCTCTCGGATGGCACATTATGGTTCAAGTGTTGCGTTCCATCAGAGCAGTGCAAGAACATTTTTTAGAAGGGAATATTTCAGTTCTCAGCACGTCCGAAACAACTCCTTCCACCGCAAGCACCGTTCATGTTCCTAATTGCTCGGAACAACCGAAATTGAAATTGTTCGCTGTACTTTTCACTATGTATGGGCCCGAAGAGCACCGAGTGCAACAATGCCGTTGGCATCCGTCTTTTCCGCTGTTGAAAAAAAAACTTACCGAAAAACCCTCCTTCAAAGACAAAGAATAACGGAACAGCCGAGCTGGCAAAAAGGAAATGCAATTTTCAGCAAGGTTAAAGATTTTCCGCTTGTTCTCGGGTGGATGCTGGCCGCAAGCAGGGGGTGGTGATGGTTGGTGCAGCAATGTCGGTTGGCTCTGCTACGAACCGGGCCGAGTCAGAGTCATCTGGCTATGAGCAGAAAATACAAAAGACCTTGTAATAGCAGTCATTAGAGCCACGATTGCAAACTGGTGTGATGCTGCGTGTACAGTAGTAGATGACAATGACTGCCCTGTTCGTACGATTGTTGAAAGATCCACCAAGGAATATTTGTAACCAAACTTGTAATTGTGTTGCAGGCGTGCAAGATTTCCTTAGAAAGTGAAGTTTTCAATTTGAGAGAATTTTTCACATTCTAGTCAAAATACTTAGTATACGAGAAAGGCAAAAAGGTCAAATTTGAACTGCTGCAAACCAATAAGTACGTATTTTCTATATAAAGCAAAGCTTACCCGAGGGAATATGAAATGTTTGAAGAATAAAATCATGAACACCATTTCCGAATTTACATCAAAATGGACTTAAAATTATTTAAAATAATACTAGAACTTTATGAATTCTGTCACGATTATATACTTTCTAATAAATTTATCCTATATGATGTAAAGTTGGGTTTCAAGTTAGCCGTACGAGCAAAAGCATAGGATTGCCAATCCGGAGACGACGAGTTCGATTCCCAGTCCGGTTTAGGATGTTCTCGGATGGGAAACATTCTCGACACCCTGGGCATAATGTATCCATCGTACTTGCCACACAGGGTAGATACTCATGCAATGGCGGGCATAGAAAAGCTTTCAATAAATAACTGAGGGAAAGCTAAAAGCGAAAAATAAGTCGTTAAGCAGGATCAGTTCCAGTTGGAATGCAGAGACATAGAAGAAGAAAGATATGATGTAAAGTTATCCAACCATCAGATGGTCATATCATGAGATCTTCTTAATTGTTAATTATTTTCATTCGAAATGATCAAAGTTAATTTATGGTGCATTTTCGTTGCGCCCCTCGAAGACGGGGACATTTCAAATTTTACATGAAACGAGACATTTTCCTTCTGCCAAGAGTCTGTAGAGCAGCGACACGGCGGGTCTCGAGGGATTCGAAGGAAAGAAAACTTCCACGAGATGGCCCTGTTCCATTCATGTAACTCGCTTCCTAAAACCGACCGACCGACACGACGACTGCATTTACCGTCATCAAGAGTACCAAGTGGTTGTGCAAATTGTGTGATTCCGGTGAGCTGCAGCTTTTTCTAGTCCCGTGCATAATGCATCAAGGCTTTCTACAACAAGTAGGAAACTCAGCTTTGAGGCGGTGAGTTTTATTTTTCAGTTTTGTATGAGTAAGAATAGAGTACGAAGCGGTAGAAAAAGTATTAGCGACAGTATTGCCACGCTGCCGCTGCTGCTGACTGTAATGGCAATAATAATTTAATCCCTTCGTTGGTTACACTTGCGCTCTCCTTTGGGTTGCCGGCCTAGGCTAACTTTCATGGAAGCGGGAAGTGGCACCAAGGCAGCCGGATTGGATGTCGCTATTTTCAAGACAGTAACGAGACAGCATCCAATTTGGTGTATCAAGCTTAAGTTACATTTTGGTAGCGCTTTCTTTGGCTCGTGTTTGTAATTAATTTGAAAGGAAAATATGCTTGTTCTAAATCAGCCGCCTGTCCAATATTGTTCGTCAATTAATTTATCTGCTGGAATACCTAAGCGGTCTGTTGTTGGATCCGCAGCTTACAATCTAAAGGCTATTTTTCAATTACCGATCATGGTCATCATTCATCTTCTTGCGCTAGTAACAAAATACAAATGATGGATCGTTTTGCCTTTGCCTTTGATTATAGATTTATTAATTTTGAAGTAATAAGAGCGCCGTTATCTGACAAGCTCAAATAACTTGTTTGGTTCATTGGCTTTTCTTGAAATCTGGTGATGTCAAGTCTAATCTAAATTAGTATTATATTTAGAAGCTGCTTTCAGTAGTTCAAGCCATGTTACGAATTTACATAGTTGATACCATGAGCAGGGAAGTTCAAATCATAGTTCGAATTACAGTTGTGTAATTATTAGTTTTTTTTTCAACGAAATTAAGCAGAAAAATGTAATACTAAGATGATTTTAGAAAGATTATGAACTATCTATGCAGGAAATAATTAAACCTAGTTTCGACGAAGCATCAAACCGCTCAATTTTGGTTCAAACCCTAATAAGCTATCCGAAATTCGAACCAAGCGTCTGAAATATTAATTCAAACCTGTTACAATAGACCCGCCCACAATCCGCCTCATCAAACGCCCAGCGGTGCATCATACCAGCTTCCCTCTAAGACCAACCAGAGCCAACCATCACATTAGGTCCCTCTCAGCCGAACCATCATCAATGCACTAAGAAACCAATGAAAGCAATACAAACCTCATCACCCACCCGGCGAACTCCGATGACTTGACCGAATACAACACAAGATCGACGGCAAGGCAAGGATGTGAATAAAAATCATAGATCTATTCCCTACATTTCTGTATTATCCAACCGTATTTCCAAAGTTCTTTCAAAATACTATCCCAACATATATGTAGCAACTCAAAATCAAAATGTCCGAGGCCTGCGAACTAAAATCGATGACTTTTTCTTGTCAACTACCGACTCAAACTATGACGCTATAGTTCTTACGGAGACGTGGTTGGATGACAGAATCTATTCGGCTCAACTATTCAACCATCAATACGAGATTTTTCGGAATGACCGCAACCGGCTAAACAGTTCTAAATTACGTGGAAGCTGTGTACTGATCGCAGTAAATAGGCGTTTGAACTGCTGCCTCGACCCTGCCCCCGTCAATCCTTCTCTCGAACAGATTTGGGTAAAGATAAAAACACAACAAAGGTCGGTAAGCGTCGGCATGCTTTATCTCCCCCCGGATCGTAAATCTGATTTGAATTGCATCGAAAATCATATTAACTCGATTGGGACTGTTTTCTCCAAACTTAGCTTGAATGATTTCGCTTTAGTATTTGGCGACTACAATCAGCCTAATTTGTTCTGAAATTCACAATCCAACAAGCCACCATCACTCGACGCACTTCAAGCATCTCAGATTCCTGCTCTACTCTACTGGATGGTTTCAGCCTACATGGTCTTGTCCAAGTAAATCACGTACTTAACAGAAATAGTCGACTACTAGACCTCATCCTTGTGAATGAACCCGCTCTTTCCGAATGCTCGGTACAGGAAGCTGTCGAACCTTTGATAAATATCGATGCTGATCATCCTGCGCTAGAAACCTGCATCAACCTGCCGAGCCCAATGCAATTTGAAACATTTAATGAAGTGAACATTTTGGACTTTCGTCAAGCGGACATAGTTGCATTGAAACGAACGTTTGATCAAATGGACTGGGAGCCTATTCGTATGGCAACCAACGTGGATGAAGCTGTTGAATATTTCACCAGTGTGGTTAACATGACAATCGTTGAGAACGTTCCTTTGCGTCGACCGCCTCCAAAACCTGCGTGGGCAAATGCTCGACTTCGCAAATTAAAACGATTCAGATCAGCGGCACTCAGAAAATATAGCCAAAATCGCAATCCGTTCTCCAAGCAACTATTTACTCGAGCCAGCAACGAGTATCGTCTGTACAATCGATATCTATACCGACGCTACACCAAACGCATTCAGAACAATCTTCGCTTGAATCCAAATCAGTTCTGGTCGTTCGTCAGAACAAAAAAGAATGAAGATGGCTTACCTACTGAAATTTTCCTTGGCGAACGTCAAGCCCGCACACCAGAAGATAAAAGTAATCTCCTAGCCGACCATTTTTCGCACACCTTCAGCAACCTCTCGCCATCAGCGTCTCAAGTAGATTTAGCAATTCTGAATACGCCCAGAGATTTGATCAGCCTCAACATTATCTCCGTCACCCCGGAACTAGTCGATTCGGCTATAAAGAAGCTAAAGTTCTCCAATTCACCTGGACCCGATGGATTTCCTTCCTCACTACTGAAAAAATGTTCATCACAACTGATCCATCCTTTGACAAAAATATTCAACCTGTCCCTGGAACAGGGTGTATTCCCAAAGGGGTGATAATCATCGTACATGTTTCCGATTCATAGAAAAGGGGATAAACGCAACATTGAAAATTATCGTGGAATAACTTCACTTTGTGCTTGTTCCAAAGTACTTGAAGTCATTGTCAACGACTCATTATTCGCAGCCAGCAAACACTACATATCATCTGACCAACACGGCTTTTATCCAAGGAGATCGACATCCACAAACCTCATTCCATTCACGTCTACTTGTCTTCGAAGTATGGACTCAAATCCTACCTCACCAACCGCGCGCTCTGCGTTAAAATCGGCACAGCTTAGTCGTTTGAATTCACGAACCCATCAGGTGTACCCCAAGGCAGTAACCTAGGACCCTTACTATTTTCCATATTCATGAATGATGTCGGATTCACTATTCCACCAGGATTCCGTTATTTTTATGCTGACGACGTCAAAATCTTCATGATTATACGCTGTATCCAAGATTGCCTACTACTCCAGAATCTGGTAAAAAAGTTCGAGGAATGGTGTTCTACAAATTTCCTAACACTGAGTGTACACAAGTGTAATGTTATTACCTTCCACCACAAAAAGACCCCAATACTCAACCAATACGTGATGCACGATACAAATCTGCAGCGTACCAGCAGTGTACGTGACCTGGGTATAATTCTGGATTCCAGTTTGTCCTTCAAGCAGCATTAAGTAGATATCGTCGCAAAAGCCAACAGACAACTTGGTTTTATTTTTAAAATTGCTGACGAGTTTCATGATCCTCTTTGCCTTAAGGCTCTATATTGCTTACTTGTTCGGTTAATATTAGAATTCGGCTCGGTAATCTGGTGTCCATACCATTCGTCCTGGATTACAAGATTAGAGGCCGTTCAAAGAAGATTTGTTCGGTACGCCTTACGTAATCTTAATCCTTACGTAATGATCCAACAAATCTCCCTCCTTATGAAGAACGCTGCAAGTTTCTCGGTCTAGAGACCCTCGAACAAAGGCGAATTATCTCTCAGGCGATGTTCGTTGCAAAAATTTTAACCGACGAGACCGACTGCCCTGAAATCCTGAATCAACTGAACTTCTATGCCCCGGAGCGGACACTCCGGTCCAGGAACATACTCCAGCTAGAAGGTCGATCATACAATTATGGCATGCACGACCCCATACGGCTTATCTCAGCACGCTTCAACGAGTTCTACGCACTGTTCGATTTCAACGGCATCTCGTCCACCATGTTCCGGAAAAGAATCAGAAGAGAGTCATTAGTCCAACTTCGTAACAATCATCGTCAGTAATAAGTTTTTGTTGTTAGTAGAGAAATAATTGTTTCAGAATGCTATGTTTTGTTTAGAATGTGTTGTTTGTATATTTGTGCACTGCATGTTAAATTCGTTCAAGAAAAGATATGAGGTTTTTACGCCAATTTGAGCATGGCGAACAATGTCAACTCAAACTGGCTTTTTCCCTCATCAATTCATTAAGGCTTCAAGCCAGATGGAATAAATACCAATAAATAAATAAATAAACTAAACAACACCTACCATCCATCAACTGCTTACCAAAGCTTAAGATCGAATTTTATAAAAAGAAGATCTAAGTAATGTCGTATCAAATTTACGAAAAAGTATAGCAGAATATAAAACGAACGTAAACAGTCTAGAGAAAAGTGATAACACAACCACTCATAGAGACAGCTTTGATTAGGGACGTTCCGATACTTCAAAATATCGATATTTGATTGGATACGATAATCGAATCAAAGTATCGATATCACCGATATATTGGAATGAAAATATCGATATATCGGAAAATCATATGATATTTCGAAAATGATTTTATTTAGAATATATTTGGTTATTCAACTACTATCGTAGTACCGTAGTACCTGTTAACAATAATTATTAGAAATGACCTTTTTTCTATTACTTAATCCAATCTGCTTCTAGAGTGTGTTTGTCCAATAATCATCGGCAGCGGCGTAGTTTTAACCGGTAGCGGCGTTTTTGGAATGATGCTTACCTCATTAGTTTCCGTTTACTCGAAAAAATCTACTGATCAATCGAGAAATTTGCTGAAATATTACTGACAATTTTTCTGTATTTCTCCTCAGGTTATTCTAATTCTTGACAACCAAAAATTATCTTTTGCGGAAGTTTTTTTAAGTTGATTTAATTTTTCAAAAGAAATTTAGAATTTTCAGAAAATCCATTAAAATATGCTTAACTAATAACAAAATTCTCTTAAACTTTCACGAGAAATTATCGTTTTGTTTCACATGAAACTCCCTTGAATTTCGGCAGGAAATTGTCTTCGATTTTTACAGGCATTCTTTAAAATTAACGCAAAAAGTTCCATCAGAAAAAAAATCAAAACTTTCATCAGAAATATTTTAAGGAAATTCAACTCTTACGGGGCATTATTTTGAAGGAAATTTTCGTATGTTTTCCAATTCTTCTAAATTTACATTTCCACAAATACTTTCCTACCCTAGAAATGTTTTAAATTTTATAACGCTCTTGTAGACCGTTATTTACTCTACAAGAGTGTGATAAATCCAGTATAATGCAAAAATGTTACTAGGGAAATGCCTTAAGTCAATTTATCTAATTTATCATACACACTCAAATCATTTAACAGATTTCGGTGAATTTTGCTTCAATTCGCAGAACTGTTCGGTAATTATTTCACCAAATTTTCGGCGATTTTTCCTTTGTTCAACTTTCAAAACAACCGAAAATCTGTAAATTATTCACCGAACAGTTCTGCTACGAGACGAGCCAGCCCAGGGCTGAAAGTCTCGCTAATCTATATATCTATATACATAAAAATGAATTTCTGTTAGTCTGAACCTTATAGACTTGGAAACTACTGAACCGATTGGCGTGTAAATTTGTGTGCAGAGGTTTTTGGGGCCGGGGAAGGTTCTTAAGATAGTTCGAGACCCCTCCCCGCTTTGGAAAGGGGGGCTCCCATACAAATAAAACTGAAATTTATGCATAACTTGAGAACTAATCAGAGAATGAATCAATTTTAGGCGAAACGAAGTTCGTCGGGTTTGCTAGTAAAGATATAAAAAAATGAAAACAGTTCTGCTGTTGAGATTTCGGTGAAATTTCACAGAAATCTGCGATTTATTTTATGTGTGTAGGAACAGGTCAAATATATAATTGAATAATTCAATTATTATTAATCGCATTAGGATATAAGGACCAGCGGTATGACAGATGTTGCACAACACGCCGAGTGTCGAGTTGCCAAAACTATTTGTGACGGCAGCGCACACCTCACACCATCCGCGCTACCGAGAAATTTCTAAGTATTTTCTTTCACAAAATACAACGAAATTGTTATTTTTGTGTTACTTTGTTCTGATTCTATATATCGATATCGAAAGCAAAAATATCGATATGATCGATATATTGAAAGCAAAATATCGATACAAAAATATCGGATATCGAAACAAAAATATCGATATTCCGATATATCGGAAGTATCGGAACGTCCCTAGCTTTGATTCAACATTGTACCTACTGACCATAACCATAGGTTTAATTTGGAACGCACAAAAATTATTGATCATACTTATAAGCCATCAACACTGCCGTTTTTAGAAATAGACCATATTACTAACATACCTCGCACCGTAGATAAGAGAACAGATATCAATGGACTCAATGTTACTTACGAAGCTGTGCTACATTACATACAGAATACCATCAAAACTGATTACTCAAAGCGAAATGCAAGAACGAGAGATAAATTATTCAGATAGGGTACCTTTGGTTACCAACAAAAAATGGGTTTTCGATGAGGTGGTTGCAAAAAGAAAAACCACGACATTTTCCAGTAGCTATTTAGTGAAATTGAAAATGATTCCGAGACTATGTACCGATAAAATAATAAGCAGTCAGTTGAGGTTAGAACGAATCATAAGAAAAGAAATGATTAAATTATTGTAAGACTTGTAACGTTTTCACTTGGTGGACCACAAATTAGGGACAACAAAATATCCAACGACACGAATCTAGATTGATTCCGTTGCCAAAAGTTTTGCTTTAGCGCCAATCAGGCCGAAACCTGATGCAAAACCTCACTTTCTCTAATGGTTGCCCGGTTTTAGCTCTGCGGCTAGTCGTGGAATCGCTCAGCAATTAATAGGAAATCAATCAAAATTCAAAAACAAATAATACAATCTCACTCATTTTAAAACTATTTACTAAAAAAATACCAATCAAATCAATTTTGATACAGTTTTACTAAGTCTTCAAAAAACGGCCGAATCGGGAATTTTGACTTACCCTAAAGTTCTTCTTAACTTACTCACGCGCAATTACAAAAAAAAGCATTATTACTGAAGTGTGCACACTTATTACTCTTCGGCCAAAGCCACACCAATTCCCACGTAGCTGCTGGGTCACTGGTTGGGAACGCCTGTTGGTTGGAGGCAGCACGAAGCTCCGACAAACCGACCACCGTTGTTGGTGCTGTTGCAAAAAGGAGCGATCACTCAATGATAACAACTATTATCAATTCACTGCTTACGTCGGTTGTACTGATAATCACAAACACTAATTACAACTAATTACTGTGTTGTAACAATGAAATTTGTTGGACTTATTCACATGCAGAGGAGACCTATCAAAAGACAGGAGGGGAAAATTAACTCTTTCTGAAAATTATTCTAATTGCATTCAGAAATGCCTTTTGATTATTTCGCGCAATGATAATTGCAATTGGTTTACCGCAGAAACACTGGAGCTGCCAAAGCCACTGTGATGACAACCCGGGACAGATACGGTCCAGCCGGACCGGCAGTCGAGAATCGATTGGAATAGCGTAATGCGGCCGCGTACTCTTGAGCGTGAGTACCGGCAACCAGGTACCTCGTGCGTCACGCAGTCGTGGGTAAGATTGTCTGGCACGACAGGGCTTCCTCGTTGGGGCTTTGCTCCTCGGTTCGCTTGTAGTGGTTGGGATAGGATTGGGAATCTCTCTCTGCTTTTTGGTTTTTGATTTTACTGTCCAACGAATATAGCGATACTGATGCTTTTGCACGTGTTGGGTCCCTACTTTTATACTTTTGCGCGGGGACCAGAATGATTTGTACCTAGCAAACAAATCTGATTGGCTACAATTTAATTTTGCCGGTGATGTTACTGATTCGCTGTTGATGACGATATAATTTTGAATCTTGATTGGATGGATTTATTCGAGCTACTATTGGCTCGTTACAGACTAATCACTAAACATAATCGAAGACTGCATAATTGGTTATATACAAATTTTAGCTTTCCCTGAAGAAGACACTAATCCCGTGTCGAAACGTTAGACGAATTAAAAAAACTCGTTTTAATTGTAGCTTGAGCTTGAGCTTGATTGACTGCTCGTAGTTGCTACTCCATTATGACCAGATCAGCTGTTCTTGCACAGGGAACCAACAGATGTTTGCTTGGGACTAGCACACATCTTCAATGTACAAGTACTGGTGATCTCATTTGTTAGGTCATACTGGCGCCTGCCACGTCAGAATGCAAGTCAATGTAGGGAAAGGGAGGAAATGATGATGCAATCACTCGCCCACTGCAAGCCGAATATACCTCTGCACTTGCCACGAGTTCATGCGGAATTTGTTGGAATTTCTGGGTTAGGTTGGAGAGGCAGGGGTCCGTCTTGGTTAACGAGCTGCCAATGTGATAGATAGGAGAAGGTAACTGATGGAATTTCTAATTGGATGTAGGAAACGAGCTCTATAAGTTCATTTCCAATTCTAGCAGATTACTGTTAGAATATTCAAATTGAAGGTATAGGAATAGTAATGGAAACGGTATGGAAGTCCATTTCCAGTTCTAGCGATTGCTAGAACATGAGAAATAAAGAGAAAGATACAAAGTAGGAGAATGGAACGGACCTAGGATTGAACCCACGACCTCCTTCGTATGAGGCAGATGCAGTAGCCATATGACCACCAAGCCCGCCTCGAAACAAGAGAGATCACGCACTGAACTGATTAATTTTATTACCGGCCGCGCAATGCAGAACACAATAATTCGTCCGACCACGCGATCGTTCTGCTGTCCGAAACAAGAGAGATCACGCACTGAACTGATTAATTTTATTCCGGCCGCGCAATGCAGAACACAATAATTCGTCCGACCGCGCGATCGTTCTGCTGTCCGAAACATGAGAGATCACGCACTGAACTGATTAATTTTATTACCGGCCACGCAATGCAATAATTCGTCCGACCGCGCGATCGTTCTGCTGTCCGAAACAAGAGAGATCACGCACTGAACTCTAAAAAAAAACTCGTTTTAATTGTATGAGACTAAACCTGTGCGCCGTGATGATGCTGGGTCATAAGGCCGAAGGCCATTAGGCCGAATGGTCATAAGGCCGAACGGTCATTAGACCGAATTAGAAGTACGAGGTAAGAAGTGAGAAACGACTTGTGAGACGTTAAAAAAGAGTAGTAAGAAGTGAACAGTGAAAAGTGAAAAGTTAAAAGTAAAAAGTTAAAAGTGAGAAAAGAGAAGTGAAAAGTGAGGAGTCAGAAGTGAAAAGTATGTAGTGAGAAGTGAGAAGTGAGAAGTGAGAATTGAGAACTGAAAAGTGAGCAGTGAGACGTGAGTAATGATAAGCAAGAAGAAAGAAAGATGAGAAAAGAAGAAAAAGAGATGGAAGAATGAAAGAAGATAAAATTAGGAAAGAAGGCAGAAAGCGAAAAAGGAAGAAATAAGGAAGAAAGAAAGAAGAAAGAAAGAAGAAAAAAGGAAAAAAGGAAGAAACAAGGAAGAAAGAAAGAAGAAAGAAGGAATAAAGAAGGAATAAATAAGGAAGAAAGAAAGAAGAAAGAGGGAAGAAAAAAAGGAAGAAAGAAGGAAGAAAAAAGAACGAAGGGAGAAAAAAGGAAGGGAAGGGAGAAAGAAGGAAGAAAGAAGGAAGAAAGAAGGAAGAAAGAAGGAAAAAGAAGGAAAAAGAATCCAAAAGAAGGAAAAAGAAGGAAAAAGAAGGAAAAAGAAGCAAAAAGAAGGAAGAAAGAAGAAAGAAAAAAAGGAAGAAAGAAGGAAGGAAGAAAGAAGATAGAAGGAAGAGAGAAGAAGGAAAGAAGGAAGAATAAAGGAAGAAAGAAAGAAGAAAGAAGGAAAAAAGGAAGAAACAAGGAAGAAAGAAAGAAGAAAGACGGAATAAATAAGGAAGAAAGAAAGAGGAAAGAACGAAGAAAAAAAGAAGAAGGAAGGAAGAAGGAAGGAAGAAAGAAGAACGAAGGGAGAAAAAAGGAAGGGAAGGGAGAAAGAAGGACGAAAGAAGGAAGAAAGAACGAAGAAAGAAAGAAGAAGGAAAGAAGAAACAAGGAAAAAAGAAGAAACAAGGAAGAAAGAAGGAGAAAGAAACATGAAAGAAGGAAGAAGGAAAGAAGGAAGAAAGAAGGTAGAAAGACGGAAGAAAGAGGGAAGAAAGAAGGAAGAAAAAAGGGAGAAAGAAGCATGAAAGAAGAAAGAAAGAAGAAAGAAAGAATGAAGAAAGAAGGAAGGAAGAAATAAGGAAGAAAGAAGGAAGAAAGAAGGAAGAAAGATGGAAGAAAGAAGAAAAAAAAAGGAAAAAGAAGGAGAAAGAAGCAAAAAGAAGGAAGAAAGAATAAAAAAAAAAGGAAGAAAGAAAAAAAAACGGAAGAAGGAAGAAAAAAGGAAGAAAAAAGAAGAAAAAAGGATAAAAGAAGGAAGAAAAGAACTGAAGAAAGAAGGAAAAAAGAAGGAAGAAAGAAGAGAGATGGATGACCGAAGGGAGAAAGAAAGAAGAAAAAAAGAAGGGAGAAAGAAGGACGAAAGAAGGAAAAAAGAAGGAAGAAAGAAAAAAGAAAAAAAAGAAGAAACAAGGAAGAAAGAAAAAAGAAAGAGGGAAAAAAAGGCCTGAAAGAAACAAGAAAGAAGGAAGAAAGAAAGAAGAAAGAAGGAAGGAATAAAGGAGAAAGAAGGAAGAAAGAAGGAAGAAAGAAGGGAGAAAGAAGGAAGAAAGAAGGAAAAAGAAAGCAGTAAGAAGGAAGAAAGAAATAAGAAAGAGGGAAGAAAGAAGGAAAAAATTGGGAAGAAAGAAGAAAGGAAGAAGGAAGAAAGAAGGAAAAATTGGGAAGAAAGAAAGAAGGAAGAAAGAAAGATAACAGAATGAAGAAATAAGGAAAAAAGCAAGAAGAAAGAAGGAAGAGGGATGAAGAAAGTGAAATAAACGAAGGAGGAAGAAAGAAGAATGGAGGAGGAAAAAGGAAAAACTGACTTCTCACTTCTCATTCGGCCTAATGGCCTGACACTCGGCGTGTAGATCATTTTCAGCCAGCGGCGGTAGCGTGGCGGCGTCACGCCATTGATGATTGACGGCGGCAATGGCACGGTGGCATGGGTCGGCTTGAACTGATTTCAAGTGTCACAAATTTTCCAAAGTTTCTTCGAAAGTTCCTGAACACACGGAACACCTTCAGGAATTAATTTCTAATTCCATTGAAAATTTCTACATAAATATCTTTCGGAATATTTTCTACTGAAAAGGAATTCGCGAATTGTTGACATTATTTTAGGAATACCCTCAAAAATTAATTTAGAAGAAATCCTAAAAAAAATCATTAGAAAATTCTTTTGAAAATTGATTTAGGATTTATTCGGGATATGTTTTAAGAAATCCTCCAGAAATTCTTCTGAGAACTTATTCAGGTAGAAATAAAAAAAAATGCCAGTAATTCCTTTCGACATTCGTCCAGGGATTCCTACTGAAAATTCAGGAAAGACCTTTGTCAATTTCTCCGGAAATTCTTTAGAAACTTCGGACAAAAATTTGTGTGAAAATATTTTTTTAAACCTTGCGGAATTTCTTCCTAAATTCCTGCCGAAATCATTCAAATCAAACAAATTTTTAGTTTGTTGCAAGAATATTTCTGTAAATTTTATTAAAGAATGAAATAGGAAATACTAATGAAATTTTCTGAAGAGTTTCTAACGGAATTTTCAAAGGAATTTCCCGATGAAATTTCGAGAAGTAATCATTACCTTGTTTCCGAATGATTTCTTAAAGGATTTCTAATGTGGAGAAATTCTTTTTTTGGGAAATTCCTGAAATAGTTCTTGAAGCATTTTTTTTAAAGCAGAAATTTTCGAATGAATTCTCAAAGAATTTTTTTAAGGATTTTTTAAGAAACTCCTTGCGGAATTCAGTCATGAATCGCTGAAGGAATTTCCCGATGGATTACTTGTGAAAATTTGCAATGGAATTCCTGGAGAAATTTCTGAAGGTATGCCTGAAAGAACTTCTGGATGACTAATCTGGTTTTTTTTTACGAAAACAAATGATAGGGTAACCGTACCCTTAGTGGAGGTAGCACCAATAGTGGAGGTAGTGGGGTTTTAATGAGATTTATCATATTCATAGACTTTACGATGGTTTCAGTTGATGCATCGTGCTTTAAATATCCTGTTAAATGCAACTTACCTTAAAATTGAAAACCTGAAAAACTATTGAAAACAATGATTTTCCTTAACAAAATTGACTTCCTTGCACCTATAGTGGTGCAACTGTACCAATAGTGGCGAGTCTCATAAGAAACCAATAATGGATAGCACCACTATACGAACCAAAATTAATTTTTATTATTTTTTCAGGAACAGTGTACCCATAGTGGTGCAAGCAATATATGGTAATTGCTGATGATAAATGACATCTATCTCATTTTTGTTAGCAAATTTATTAGTTTATCTATTGACTAAGATAATAAAGCAGTAAACTTCCCATAATTATCAATTTAAAACTATTGGTACCACTATTGGTACCGTTACCCTATAGCACCTGGATGAATACTCTCAGAAATGTTTGCAGAAATTTCCGAAGCAACACCTGAGGTAAAATCCCAAGGAATTCTAGAGAATATAAAAAAGGACGATGATGGATCGACTGCAAACTTGATATTTTTGGATTTTTATTATTGGCATGAAGTCCTAATCCCAGATTCAAAATAGGATTTTGTGTTACTACTATTCGGATTTTCACAGGAATTTCCGAGAGAGTCCCTTCAGATGTCCCTGGCGGAATTTTTGCAGGAGTTGAACTCCTGTAGAAATTTAGAAGTTTATATGAAAATTCCTGTAGTATTTGTGTAAACATTCCATTGGAAATTCATTCGTGGAAAGGAATCCAATCCAATCCAATAGCTCTTTAATAAATTCCTTCAAAAATAAGTTGAAAAAATATTTTCGAAAATCTATTCAGAATTCCCTCGAAAATTCATTCGGAAATTCTACCTGAAATACTTTTGGAAATTCCTGGACGAATTTCTGTCAAAATTACTCAGAAAATCCTTCAGAAATTCTTTCGGGAACTCCTCCAGGAATAATTTATGAAATTCTCCCCATAGTTTTCTGAATATTCCTCCATGGATGGCCTTTATTAAAATCTACAGAAATTCCTTAAGTAAAACCAGGTAAGATTCCTTTCAAATTTTTTGCAGGAATTATTCCTGGAAGAATTTTTCCGGCATATTATTGAAAAATGACATAGGATATCCTAAACGAGATTCTAACGAAAAATCAAAATCATTTTCTGCAGGAATTGCGTAAGGAATTTCTAAATCATTCTCGATGGAATTCCCAAAATAATTCTCAAAGGATTCCAAAATGAATTTCTAAAGGACTTTCTAAGAATGCTGAAAGGATATTCCGAAGGAATCACAGAATGAGTCTCCGAAAGTCTACAAGAATTTATAGAAGACTTTCTGAAAACTGGACCGAAGGAATTCCTATAAAAAAATTCCTGAAAATCTGAAGCAAATTCCTGAAGGAATTTCTAAAGGCAATCCTAAAGAAATTTAAAAAGGATTTCTCCAAAAGACATTTCCGAAGGTATTCCTAAAACAATTTCGAAGGTATTCCTAAAGGAACTTCCGAAGGGTTTTCTCAAAGAATTTCTTGAGAAATTCCTAAAAGAATTCATGAAGAAATTTAAAAATGACTTTCAAAATTTGCTTATATGTAATTCCTTCTTTGAATTTTCGAGGAATTTCCAAGGGAATGTTTAAATTTTTTGTTCAGAGTTAATTTTTTTTATCGATATTTATGGAAATACATTTCCAAATTTTCTCGAAATTTTTTTCAGAAAATCCTTCGGATTTTTTTCTAGCGATTTCTCCAAAAATTTCTTAACAATTTCTTCTACGAATCTCTTCGGAAAATCCTTCACGAATTCTTTTGTAAGTTCCATTAGATTACCAAAGATTCGAAAAAAATCTTCAAGTTGCGATCAATAGGGTTTTTCAATTCTCATGCGCCAAGCCTTGAAGATAAAAAAACGTTTGCAATCTCTGCCGTAACATCGAATACTGTTCAGTATGATTGCGCCCACTGCGGTGCATCGATTGTGAATTTTTCAAAACCCTGTCGGTAGATGAATGATAGCGAAGAGTGAGATGTTTGAGCTTATGCCAAAACTATTTGTTTGATCATCTTATAAGCATTGTTATATGAGTGGCCGTGCACTTATGTAAGGGCTTATGGGGGGAGTGGTAGTCTATCATTTTCTTACGCTCCATATAAATAAAAATAAATTGTTTGATAAAATGGAGGAAAAACCCAGAAAAATCCCTTACGGAATTAATGTATTATCCGCAAAGAAGAAGAAAATAGAATAAGATTACATTGCACTTCCTCATCAGAAATTTCCATGGCAGTTAAATAAATCATTTTGTTGTAGCATGAAAACGGAAAATTGTTTCACATAAAATAGGTTCTAGTGACGCCAATGATCGACACGTGATACCAAGTAATAATAACAATCACTGAACACAATTCGTTGGAAAGTCAATCCCTAATTAGTATACATTTTAACCTTAGTCAATGCTAATCGATCGATACGCTGTAAACGCAAAATGTCGCTTTATAATATATTCATTGGAGTTTATTACCATGCTTCCCGTTGAAAGTTTTTTTTCTTACGTTGGTACTCGAAACGGTGGTTGAATCAAATTCTGAATTCTTCAAACGTGTTATCCAAAGCCGTCATGGCGTTCACCCGTTCGTGTGTTCAATCGATCGCAGTGCAGCGTTGACCTACGTTAACATTGAATTAGAATTAATTTGAATTGATTGGGGCGACGCGAATGGGTTGCTCGCCAACAGAGAAGACGGGTGTGCGATTTTAAACAGTACCATTAGAAGATCCGATCGTGCTGCATGAAACCACGTTGGTCGTGATTAAGTGTGTTGAACAGTGATTCAAAATGGCGCTGGTGCTGAAGGCTCTGTACAATGGTTATGATCGGTACTTTTGTGAGGCCCAGGGTAAGGAGTTCTCTGTCAACGGAGTGTTACAGCATTTTTTATATAAAGATCCTTTATTGCTGTTTCAAGATCCTCGAAATGCAGATAACTTTCTGATGAATCCCCCATGGGTGCCTGTCGGGATTGTTGCTGTTTATTTATACTTTGTACTTAAACTGGGTCCCCGGTGGATGGCAAACCGGAAGCCGTTCGATTTGAAGAAGCTGATCCTGATTTATAATATCCTACAGGTGTTGGCGAATCTCTACCTTTGTATTGAGGTTTGCATAGAAAATGCGTATTATTTGAGAAGAATATTAATACGAGAACATTTCAGGGAGTGAGGGTGGCAGTTGCTATGAGAATTTCGTTGACGTGCCAACCGGTGGACTACTCCAACCATCCGTTAGCATTGAGAGAACTTAAACTCGTGCATTTATACTATTTGCTGAAAGTGTCGGATCTAATAGATACGGTAAGTAGAACAAACAACGCTTTGAAATGTGGAAGGACTTAAAGCACCTTACTTCAAGGTTCTAATGGAATTCAAATTGATAAGTGAGTCGCAATGCATCCTTCAATGTATATATCTTGCCTTTTGGGTAACCTCCAGTGGCCGGCAGTGCTATTATAGAAGAAAATTGTCTGTTTACAGTCCGCTTTAGTTCAGTAGTCAGAAGGCGTTATTTCTGAATGTTGATCACAATCTGGAGACCTATCACGACTTGTAACTGCACAGAAAACAATATATTTTGTATCTGTTGTAAATTTCTAACAAAATATGTTATTTTTATGATAAAATTGTAGCAAAATTTGATAGTTTTTTGTTTCGAGTAGTGTAAGTAGCCATGTAACTCGAGGTTCGGTTGTGGGCACCCTTTTTTGTTTGGTCCATAACTTTGGCCCTGGTTGATCTTATGCCGACATTTGTATGTCAATTTTATGTCGATTAAAAAACGAATTAACTGTTGCGAGTAAAATACGGTTGTACAAGTCAATCATCTCTCCTCACTTGGACTTTTGTGCTTCCATTTTATTTCTAGCTAATGAAACACAAATATCGAGGTTACAGCGTTTGCAGAATAAAGTAATCCGTTTGATTTTGAGATGTAATCGATTCACTTCCTCCTCATTTTTGTTGGACGCTTCACAATAATTATCAGTGAAGCAGAGAATTGTTTATTTGACTATGGTGTTCATTTTTAAAATAATAAATAGATTGCTGCCACGATATTTGTGTAATCGAATTGAAAGAGGAAGTGACATTCATGGATATAATACTAGAAACGCGGAAGAAATGAGAACACCTTATTTTTTGCATGGTGCTTCACAAAATTCATTGTTTTATAAAGGAATAAATGTTTTCAATTCGATACCTGCACACATCAAGCGAGCAAGTACAATATCACAGTTCAAGAGACTTTGCATTTCACACGTGAAAACTGTTTTTTAAACAGCTATTTATTTAAGTTTTCATTATTGACTAATTGTGTATCTTGACGAAGTTTATGATAACGGATATTTTTGTTTGGACGGATGTAAATGATTTGTTATTTCATTAGGGCGCTCACAGACTATATTGCTCGCCTTGATGATTATGAGTGTTCGGATCTCGAGAAAACTACGTTTTTGTAGCAGCTTTTGGTATTGCAGCTCAAAACTGAAATAATGTATATTATCTATAGTTCAAATATAAACTTGTTAATAATTTCTTACATGAATAGTTTTTCACTACTTTTCCCGCTATCCGACACTTTCTACTCTGGCTAACTGTATTAGCTCAATTACTGTAAATTATATATTCAATTAACACTTCTCTCTGTTCACATTAGTCTGCAACTTACTTTTCACTACTAATTAATTTATGATTCTCCGCTTCTCGAATAACATACTTTAAACTACAATAATATCAATTTATCACCATTCACCATCTAACGATTATGTTTTGTTTTGATTAATTTCGTTTATCAATGTTGACAGCAGTCCAAGAGAAGTGCGCTGAATTCACCTACCAAACTTCATCCACCGCACTTTTCACCCACTGTTCGTATGGTGTTGTCTGGTGCCGCAACAATGAGGGTATTTTATTTGTTGATGTATTTTAACTTTTATTCTTTATGTGCAGTCTACGAAAGTCTGAGAATCGCGCGCGTAATACAGGTATAAATGACTTTTTTTGTATTTATCTACAATTTGAAATATTTTAAACTGTTTGAAAGATACTATAGAAAAGTAGTGAGCTCTCAGATAGAACGCGATTTTTCTCGAAACTTTTGGTATCTACGGAGAGGTAACACAAGTTTTGAATGTTATCGAGCTTTGTACAGTAAATTGATTGGTACTAGCGAGAATGGTTTGAGTACGCGCTTCCTGACGAAACTTTTGGCATCATGCGAGAGGTATCACAAGTTTTGTTTTTGTATCGGACTTGCTGTATCACTGATGACATCTGCAGTAGAACTCAACGGTTCTTTTTACTTATTTATTTTTTTTTTTTGCTGGAAGGCGATGATAATTTGTTTTGTTGTTTATATCTGTGAAAATAATCGGATAGTTTATTGTTTTGCAAAATCTGATTAAATTGATCACAATCAAATATCTTGAAGACAAATCGTCTAGCTCAAACCTTTGTAGTGGTATGTGGCGGGACCATCATCATCATCAATTTATGACACTTTGAAAAGGCCAAAAAAAACTTTCGTGTTCAAAGTAGAGATGCCCATCAGGTTTGATATTGAGCACAAAATATGATGCTACTATAACAAACAAATGATGGTTGTCAGAATGACAGCATCTCTTATCTGTCAAAAGATACATAGGGGTGCCCACAACCGAACCTCCTCCCCTACCAGTCCAGTTTGCTTATTGGGCTTACTGACCAGCCGATTTCAACATCCCTCGCTCCATTAACTAGGGTAGGCTAGCTGCGTGCCAAATAGACGACCTTTGTACCGCACTGCTCTCTCGGCAGAGACGACGTCGTCCGCGTTCGTGACCTCGTCCAGTTGCTTGCACTGGAAGATCACTTCCGTTCCCAACGACCTCACCTCGGCGCCGTCACCCAAGATCTCTTTGGCCAGTCGTCCCGCTAGCTCCACGTTTCAGCACCAAGATCATTTCACCAGTCTTTGTGCGTCTGACGCTTCGTGCGTCCTGTTCCAGCGCCGAAAGCTTTTCCGTCACCTGCTTCGACGTTGGCGTACTTATGCTTATCGGTTTTGAGCAGCAAGGCCTCTACTCTGTCCTTAACTTTCTTTGCGGGTCGAGATGCGCTCGACTTCCGCTTTGAGCTACTGACCAGCTGCCAGAGATTTTCGGTCCCTTGTTCTGATGGTACTGGCCAGCAGGTACCCTCTTGCGGCCCGGTGACTTGCGTTTGATTGGTGCCTTTCGCTTCTTTTGGCCGAGAAGTCGCCTTCTCGGGTTAACGCCCTTCGGGCATCACTACATCCCGATCTGCTCCATCAAGACGACCGCGACGTTTGACCTACTGTCGCCTACTGCTTGGCTTTGCTCTGAACACCTTCGCCGGTTTGCTGCCTGAGCCGTTTTGGTTAGGCGCAATGTTTTCCTCGTTGGCCGTCAGGGCGAAATCAATCGCCTCTTCTGCCATAGTCGATGTTCCAAGAAAGGAGAAGGCCTCAGTTGTGGCACCTTTGTCGGCCTTCTCACTCCTCCCGGGTGGCTGATAAAAGCGTCCTGTTCTTGTCTTACGACTCAAACACCAGCAGGTTCTGTTTCAGTTAATTAATGATGTTCTGCTTTTGCTTGCGAACTCAATAATATTATCGAGTTACTCGACCACCACCCACATCCCGGGTAGTGGTCTTAATATTGTACCGAAATCGGAAAGTAGTCTAGATTATAGACACTGTAGGTTCTATAGACGAGCTGAGGCGAAGATGAGGGTAGCCAAACGAACTCTCAACTAGTGCAGGTAAACGAGCATGACGCCACGATTGCAATCCAAGCAATGAAACGTGTGACGTCACATTCGCGTGGTACACTTCTCCCTTCTCACTTCTCACATCTCCCATCTTTATATTATTTTTCCACATTTTACATCTCACTTCTCACTTTTCATTTCTCGCCTCTCACTTCTCACATATCGATTCTCACTTCTCACTTCTCAACTTTTTGCTTCTCACCTCTCACATCACACATCACACACCTCACTTATCCATTCTAACTTCTCTCTTGTCCCTTGTCACTTCTCACATTTTACAAATTGCTTTTTATTCCTCACTGTTCACTTCTCATAACTCACTTCTCACAACTCACTTCTCTCCATTCGCTTCTCGGTTTCCACGTATAACTTCTCGTTTCTCACTTCTCGTATCGAATGTCTCACTTCTAAATCTCACTTCTCACTTGTAGCTTCTCATTTCTCGGCTCTCACTTATAACTTCTCACTTTTCACATATCACATCTTTATCTAATTTCTCACTTCTCACTATTCACTTCTCATCTCTCACTTTGCACTTCTCGCTCCTCAATTCTCACTTCTCACTTCTTACTTCCCATTCCCCACTTCTATCATCTAACTTCGCCCTTCTTGCCTTCCCTTCTCACATCTTACTACTTTTCATTTCTCGCTCCTCCCTTCTCCCATCTCACTTCTCACAACCCAGTTCTCTCCATTCAATTTTGGCTTCTTACTTCTCGTATTGAATTTCTCACTTCTCATTTGTCGCTTCTCACATCTTACATCTCACTTCTCGTATTGAATTTTTCACTTTTCAATTTCACTTCTCATTTGTCGCTTCCAACCCATTTCTCGGCTCTCACTTATCACTTCTCGTTTCGCACATCTTACACCTTACTTCTCGTATCGAATTTCTCACTTCTAAATCTCACTTCTCACTTATAGCTTCTCATTTCTCGGCTCTCATTTATCACTTCTCGTTTCTCACTTCTCATTTTTCAAATCTCACACATTTATCTCATTTCTCACTTCACACTATTTATTTCTCGCCTCTCACTTCTGACTTCCTGCGTCTCACTTTTTACTTTTCACTTCTCGCTCCCCACTTCTTACTTCTCCCTTCTCACTTCTTACTTCTTACTTCTAATTTCTCATTTCTGCCTTCCCACTTCTCCCTTCTTGTTCCTCACTTCTTTCATCTTACATAAAACTTCTCATTTCTCACTATTTACTTCTCACTTTTCACTTTTCAAAAATCACTTTCCACTGCCCACCTTTTACTTCTCACTACTCGCATATCATTCCTTACCGTTTTACCGTTTCCGCTACCGTTTTCTTACTTATCATTTCTCCCTTCCTACCCTTCTCACTTCACACATCTCACTTCTCATCCACTTTTTACATCTTCTTTCTCGCTTCTCATTTTTTGCTTTTCGGGTCACACCACTCGTTTCTTACTTCTCAGTTCTTACTTCTCACTACACCCGGTTCTTTTTTTACACGGGTGGGTTTTAGTTGATTACGACCTTTAGCGACCTTTACGACGAAAAAATTCAGGTGGTATTTAAAACGCTGTGAAAATCAGGTTAACCGGGAAATTGAAGAATACCAACCGTGTAAACAAAATATTGGGTGTATTCACTACTTCTCTCTTCTCGCTTCTCACTTTTTCTTTGAAAGGGATTTAGAATATTTTTTTGAAAACCGCGAAAAAACCGAAATCCGCGAAAAAACGACTTTTGCAAAAACCGATAAAAATCAACTTTTTACAATTTTCACGTGATTTCAAGACTTGTTCGGAAAATTGCGTAAAAAATTAAAACCGCGTAAATCCCAAAATCCGCGTAAAAAAAGTCGCGTAAGAAGCGACCCGCGTAAAAAGAGACCCCAGTGTATTGCCAATTGCAGACACATTTTGATCATATCTTTTCTTCTACAGGTATTCTTCGTGCTGCGTAAAAAGCAAAGCCACGTCACGTTTCTCCACGTGTACCACCATTCCGCCATCATGTTCGGATCCTACATCTGCAATCGCTTCTTCCCGGGTGGGCACTTCTCGATGCTGGGACTGTGCAACACCCTGGTCCACGCGGTAATGTACTTCTACTTCTTCCTCACCGTGTACCGACCGGATCTGACCAAGAACGCCAACTGGAAGAAGTACATCACCCTGCTGCAGATGGTCCAGTTCGCCTACCTGGTGTTCCATTTTGGGACACCGATCGCATTCGGGCTGGACTGCGCCATTCCGAAGTTCTGGCTCGGGCTGCCACTGATTCAAAACGTATTCATGATGGTGCTGTTTTGGGACTTCTACACCAAGGCGTACGGAAGGCGGAAGATTAAGTGATTGGTCACAAAAAAATCTGATCCTTGTTGAGAGTAACTCTGTGAGGATGAATTAAACCACTCTGTAAAACAAATTAATCAATCTTTTTATTCATATGAGAACTTCATATATGCGTAATTAATTTCTTTGTCCAATAACAAACCCATGTACAGAGAGGCAAGATTAAGACTTTAAATCTTCCACATTTTCGGCATTCCTTCATTTCAGATTCTAACATAGATCCCCTTCTTTCTGAAACTTTGGAGACATTTTTAATGGAATTTTTAATGGATTCCTAAAAAAAACAAGGAATTGAAAGAAATCCGAAGCATTTTCCGGATGTATTGCCAGTAGAAGCATAAGTACTAAAACGCTAGTAGTGCTGCAACCAAGATGAATACACTACTGGGGGCTCCATTTCTGTCTAGTTTAGTGTCTAGTGGTGTATTCATCTTGGCTGCAACCATTAAAATTATTTTGCCATTTAAAATTGGCATGCTTCAATAAGCTTAACTTGTCCTATGTAAATAAAGTCCATCATGTTGTAGTGTATGATTGGTTGCATCAACAACATCGGTTTGACACTTATAGTGTCGGTTTTTTGACTGTTATGTTTAAGATCACTAGATGTTGGTCACATGAACTGGAGCGACATTAGCGGTTTTATACTTTTGCATCTGCTACAGTATTTCCCAAATAATTTCTAAACGAATTCCTTAAAACATTTCCGAGGAATGTTCTAAAGGAACTTGTAAAAAAATGAAAATTTGCCGGAAGACAGTCCCGAACAAATTTCCGGAATAATTATTTAAGAAGTTTATTAAAGCTCCCCTAAAGAAATTACCGAATTAAGATCGATGAATTTATTGAAGAAATTTTAAAAGAATATATGAAGAAATCTCCAAAGTATTTTACGACGGAAAACCTAAAGGAATTTATCAACGAAATTCTGGAGAAAGTTCCGAAGGAATTCCAGAGGGAAATTACGAAGCGATTTTTAGAATTCCCTCTTTGAAGGAATTTCCGAGTTCATTTTCTGAAGGAGTTTTCGATTGAATGACTGAAGCAGTTTCTGGATTAACTTGCGAAAAAATTCTTGGAAGCATTTCCTAAAGATATTTTTCAGTAATTCACGAGTCAGGGCTATAAAGCAAGTCCGGTCTAGAAATTTTTCTGGTTGGAAATTTTCTCGACTTCCCTGGGCATAAATCCATAAATGTATCATCGTGTTAGCCTTATAATATACGAATGCAAAAATGGTAACTCGGCTTAGAAACCTCACAGCTAACAACTGTGGAAGTGCTTAATGAATACTACCGTGCACGCACCATACTTTGCGCAGTTAAGAAAATTCAAATTTTAATCAACTCGCACCACTTACAAAAAGTAGCTATCCGCCTGAAATAGTTTCCATGCTGTTGTATTATTATCATATTAATGTTCGAGAACTAAATTTGGTACAAAAATTTGTAATAAATAGTAAATTGAACTTCAAAGCAGACCCCTTATTATATGCCTAACTTTGCGCACATAGCTTGGAAAATTTCTAACACGAAGCAAGCGTCTATCATAGAATTTTTCAACCAAATTTTATTTTTTCAACTAATACTACTATTACAAATCATGTTCATTCCATTTGTAGGCATATATGAGCATATTTAAGAATATGAGGATGCCCGGCATCATTTTCTCATGATTCGACATACTTAGTATGTTTTCACGTCTGCTGTTGTATGTACAGCCTCATTTATGTACATTGACCACAGCTAACAAAAGTACTTTTCTGTTCAAACCCTTTTCCGACGAGGTATATCATAAATGTTGAAAATATCGAAGAAATACGAGTTGTGCGCAAAATTAGGTACACTGTATTAAAAAACGGTTCCTAACATTGCGCATAATATATTTTAACGAAAAATATAAATAACTAACCAAATTCTCATTAGATGGCTTCAACAATATTATAATTATTCGATCCATGTGTAATAAGATGTCACCGAATGTAAAAATTTACAAAAAATACAATTTTTCGGGTAGACCGTCACTTGTCCAATTGTGCTAAGAACACGCCATTTTGATCATTTTCAATGTTTTCAGTACAAATTTCAACTATTAAAATAAAAAATCTGTCTTTTAACAGCGGCAAAATGCATGCGCTGTTATAATAACATGTATATTGTGCTGACTAGTTGTAATTATATTTCGAAATTCAATTTAAACGCATTCTATAATAAAAATAACCGCAAAATGCGCAAAGTTAGGAACTGCGCAAAGTTAGGTGCGTGCACGGTACCTCGAGGTGGGAGATGTAATGCTACCAATAAGGAGAAAAGAAGACGAGAAAAAATGTTGTGATATAGGGAGCGGGACCATTTGGGCAGCACCCCCTATTCCCGTCCGCAACGTTAATAACTCGACCGCGTTCCAACCAAATGGCTTGATTGTTTGCACATCACTAGATATCGACAGAAACTAAGCATGTACTAAAAAACAAGTAATTCGGTTGTAATGCGCTCGAGTGATGGACGTTGCTGACGGGAATAGGGGGTGCTGCCCAAATGGTTCTCTACCCTATTGGTGGTATCACAACATTTTTTCTCGTCTTTATATTGAAAATCTTGTTTCGCCATATTAATATGTTTGCATTGTTAAGGAAATTATTTTGAGCTTTTTAGTGGAATGTCTTCACTTGTCATAAGACGAGTTTGTACAATCCCATTTAATTCCACCACTTGATTATACCTTGACAGATACGTATTTCGATCTCAACAGTATGGGAAAATATTTAAAAATGAACAAATGGCATTTTCGACCAAATAACTATGTATATCAAACTTTTAGGTCAAGCACGAGAAATCAGTAGTACAAGTACTGTCCTATGCATAGGTAGGGACGTTCCGATACTTCCGATATATCGCAATATCGATATCCGATATTTTTGTATCGATATTTTGCTTTCAATACATCGGTCATATCGATATTTTTGCTTTCGATATCGATATATTGAATAATCAGACAAAAGCAACACAAAAATAACAATTGCATTGTATATTGTGAAAGAAAATACTTCGAAAATGGATTTGAAATGTCGTATTTTTAATGGTTCAGATGAATTTTCTCCGGAGCGTGGGTGGTGTGAGGTGTGCGCCGCCATCACTTATAGTTTTGGCAACTCGACACTTAGGATTGACGCGTCCTCGTGCAACATCTGTCATGCCGCTGGTCTTTGAATCCTTACGGAAATTAAATTAAATATTTGACGTGATACATTGGATAAATTAACTTCAGAAATTAGGAAGAGATTTGTGAAATTAAGAATTTGGAAGGATTGGAATACAAATAAAAATTCAAAAATATGAGAATTTCCTTAAAATATTACTTTTATGATAAAAATTTTGAATTATATGATTGAAATTTTTGCCTCAATTTTGAAGAATGTCGGGAAAAAATTGAAGAGAATTTCCTGCCGAAATTCCAGGGAATTTCATGTGAAATAAAAAGATATAATTTCTCGAGAAATTTTAAGAGACTTTTATTTTTCAATTAAGAAAATTCCACTGGATTTTTCCGTAAAAATTCTGAATATTTAATTAAATTTAAAATAAATCTTACGTGGAAATACTGAAGAGAAAATTGTTATCAAGAATCAGAATAACCCGAATAGAAATACAAGAAAATGGTCGGATGAATTTTACCATTTTTCTCAAAACTCCAGTTGACTCGAGCGAACGGAAAATAGTGAGCCGACGCCGCCACTACCGGTTAAAATTACAACAAACGCCGCCGCCGATGATTGTTGAACTGGCACACTGTAGAAGCAGATTGGGTTATGTAATGAAAAAAAAAAATCATTTCCAATCATTATTGCAAAGGGCTTATACGGTAATACGATAGTAATAGAATAACTACTACAAATATATTCTAAATATTCTCATTTCTGAAATATCATATAATTTTCCGATAAAACGATATTTTCATTCCAATATATCGAAGATATCGATACTTTGATTCAGGTATCGTATCGAATCAAATATCGATAGTTTGAAGTATCGGAACGTCCCTATGTACAAGTCGCTATGACTTAAAAGCATCTGTTCTATTTTTAGGACGCTGGGATTATATGAGTTCAAGACAAAATTTTCAAAACGACTTATCTGCTTTTGTTAACAAAGATTCAAACGACGATTTGACGAATTTGATAGCTCTCACGCAAACCAATACCACCAATAGATAGGTGAAGGTGTCCGCTACCTGTTGATTGAGTTGGTTTGCATGGAAGAGCTGGCGAATTCGTCAAATCGTCGTTTGAATCTTTGTTTACAAAAGCAAATAAGTCGTTTTGATAATTTTGTCTTGAGTTAAGCTAACATAGACTTATAAGATGCTAATGCAATGATTGCATTAATATCTTGAAATTTGTATATTATCTTCGTTTTATTGGCATTACATCCCCCACCGTTATTTACTGCAAGAATCCTAAGCCAAGTTGCATTTGTATATTATGAGGGAAGCCCAGAAAATTTCCAACCAGAAAAATTCCAAGACCAAACACCGGGAATCGATCCACCTGCAGCAAAGTCTTGCTTTGTAGTTTTGCGCACCTTGCCACACGACTCAGGAGGGTCCCATGTAGGTGTATTCAAACATTTTAAACAGATTTTGCAAGATTATAATACAGTACTGTATTAAAATCTGCCTTCCGCTGGTTGGGTGTGGATAGCTCTATGGCATCGAATTTTGCGTATTTTTCTCCTATTTATTTGTATCGTGCGCCCTCATGCGTTTATTTATTTATTATTTGTTTTCTTCATCTAACTTGACGTCTTAATGAAGTTTGATGGGGGGAAAAGCCGGCTTGAGGTGGCCAACTGTAGCCTTCCTCAAACAGGCATAAAAACCCCATTTCTTTTCCAGATTTACATATAAACAATACAAACTTAAAAAAAAATTAAAAGTAATAGTCAGATGTCTCAAATAATTGGATGAAATAAAAACAAAACTACAATACTAAGTTTACACGGCTTAATTGATTAGCGAAACTAGTTATAGGTATATTGAAGTCGAAGTGTTCAAATACCTCGTTGAAGCGCAGTGCCATTATCCGAATTGGATCGTGTTGACCATAGCGACTGTTGCGCAGTTGCAGATATAAGAAATCTCGTCGTCGTAGAGCACGCTCCGGAACGTATATATTCATATCAGAAAGTAGAGCAGGGGAATCTATTTCATTTATAAGCACTTTTGCAACAAAAACCGCTTGCATCATTGTTCTCCGCTTTTCTAGCGTGTCGATTCCGAGCAGCATACATCGATTCTCGTATGGTGGAAGATTTCGCGCGTCACGCCAAGGTAAATTACGTAAGGCAATACGAACAAATTTCCGTTGAATAGCCTCAATTCTCTCGATCCATGTCCTATTATAAGGACACCAAACCACAGCCGAAGATTCCAAGATTGAACGCACCAATGCACAGTAGAGGATTTTAAACAGAGAGGGTCGTTAAATCCGTCAGCCATCCTTGAAATGAAACCTAGCTGTCTGTTAGCTTTAGCAATCGTGCACTCTAAATGCGAACGAAATGTTAGTTTGGTGTCCAGAATTACGCCGAGATCTGTCACTTCATTTAGCCGTGCCAGTTGTTGACCGCAGAGGGTGTATGTGTAATGATACGGATGATTACTTCTACTGAAAGATATCGTGCTGCATCACATCGACACACAAAACAAGGCAGTTTCGCTTGATCCAATCTTCGAAACAATCCAGTAGCTTCTGTAGCGCTACGCAGTCTTCCATACTCGAAATAATCATGTAAAATTTCATATCGTCAGCGTAGCATATTTGATGTCCAGTTGGCACTACATACATCACATCATTTACGAATAATGAAAATAGAAGTGGCCCTAAGTTACTACCTTGGGGAACACCAGAGGGAACGACGAAACTGTCCGAATTTGAACAGCCTATTCTTACTTTCATGGACCTTCCGGATAGATAAGATCTCAGCCAGCGAACGATCGCGGAAGACACTCCTAACCTTTCGAGCTTGTTTACAAGAATTTCATGATTGACACGATCAAACGCAGCCTTGAAGTCTGTGTATATAGCATCGACTTGCAAGCCGGCGTCCATGGAACGAATGCAAATAGAGGAGTACTCGACCAGGTTTGTATTGACAGATCTTTTCGGATAGAATCCGTGTTGGGCACTAGATATATAATTTTTGCAGGATTCGAATAGTGCATTGTTTACGACAATTTCGAACACTTTAGAGCAGGCACACAGTGATGTGATTCCTCTGTAGTTGGCAATGCTACATTTATCGCCTTTCTTGTAGATCGGAGACATGAAAGATACCTTCCAGTTAGTCGGAAATACTCCTCGTCGTAATGAAATGTTGAACAGTTTTACAAGCGGGGTGATGAGCGTTATTGAGCACTTTTTCAACACAGCGGATGGAATCCCGTCTGGCCCAGATGATACGGAGTATTTCAGTTTGCGCAACGCGCATAGCACCTGCTCATCAGATATTACATCTAGATGGAAATCAAAACTATTTGCTGGAGCGTCTTGTATTGCTGCATCTATTTGGGAGGCTGAAACTTGCATACTCGAAAAAGCACTTTGTAAGTGTTGAGCGAACAATTCGCATTTGCTGGCAGGTGTATTAGCGGATAAGCCATGCAAGTTCATTGATGCTGGTAGTCCATCTTCCTTCCGCTTAGTGCGGACAAAATTCCAGAACTTTTGGGACATGTTCGAGACTTCGTTGCATTCTATCGACGTAACGAGCATAAAGGAAGTGATTGTATCGTTTATATGTAGTGCTAGCAAGTGCGAAGCGTCGTTTTGAGCAAAGTGAACGACGATGGCGGTAATTCCGAAGGGCAGCTCGCTTAAGCCGTTTCATCTTGCGAAGACGATTGTTTGTCCACGGAGGTTTCGGAGGCGGACGTTGTAACGGAATATGCGAATCAATTACTCGTCTTATCTTATCGCTAAACAGATGTACCATAACGTCCAGATCTCGATCAGAATCCAAAAATTGCCAGTCAATTGAAGAAAGTGCAACGTTAAGTAGATTGAAGTCCGCACGTCGGAAGTCGTACCAAGTGTTATCTAACGATGGTTCGTATAGCGTAGGCAAGGACACAGGTACAGCGATCACAAGAGCAGGGTGATGAGCGTCGACCTGAACTAACGAATCAATGGTTTCGAAGACTGAAGTTAACAGACCCTGGTCATTCACCATGACCAAATCCAGTATTTTTGAGTTACAGTTGAGCACTGAATTCATCTGGGTTAATCCATGAAAACAAAAGCCATCGAACAATAAGCTACCTGCTGTAGTCAATCGTGAACGAGAAGCATCTAATTTGAAGCCCCCTTCTTCAGAGCGAGTCCAATGTAATTCAGGGTGATTGTAATCGCCAAGCTGGATGACAATATCAGACTGATTTAAGTTAGATACAACGGAATCAATAGACTCAATATGTTGCTGTTGGTGTCAGGCCCTGCAAGCCAGCCTTTAAAAAATCATAAGCAACGAACAATCAACAAGAGAGTACGGACCGGAACCATCGGCGAAGACCACTGCGACGAAAAGGGACTAGCGATTGGAAACTCGGTTCGTGGAACTGCAAATCTCTCAACTTCATCGGGAGCACACGCATACTCGCCGATGTGCTCAAGGACCGTGGATTCGGCATCGTAGCGCTGCAGGAGGTTTGTTGGAAGGGATCAATGGTGCGAACGTTTAGAGGTAACCATACCATCTACCAGAGCTGCGGCAGCACACACGAGCTGGGAACAGCTTTCATAGTGATGGGCGACATGCAAAGGCGCGTGATCGGGTGGTGGCCGATCAACGAGAGAATGTGCAGGTTGAGGATCAAAGGCCGGTTCTTCAACTTCAGCATAATCAACGTCCATAGCCCACACTCCGGAAGCACTGATGATGATAAGGACGCATTCTACGCGCAGCTGGAACGTGAGTACGACAGCTGCCCAAGCCACGACGTCAAAATCATCATAGGAGATTTGAACGCTCAGGTTGGCCAAGAGGAGGAGTTTAGACCGACTATTGGAAAGTTCAGCGCTCACCGGCTGACGAACGAAAACGGCCTACGACTAATTGATTTCGCCGCCTCCAAGAATATGGCTATTCGCAGCACCTACTTCCAACACAGCCTCCCGTATCGGTACACCTGGAGATCGCCACTGTAGACAGAATCACAAATCGACCACGTTCTGATTGATGGACGGCACTTCTCCGACATTATCGACGTCAGGACTTATCGTGGCGCTAACATCGACTCTGACCACTATCTGGTGATGGTTAAACTGCGCCCAAAACTATCCGTCATCAACAATGTTCGGTACCGACGACCGCCGCGGTACGACCTAGAGCGACTGAAGCAACCTGATGTCGCCACTGCATACACGCAGCATCTCGAGGCAGCGTTGCCGGAAGAGGTGAGCTCGATGGGGCCCTCTTGAGGACTGCTGGAATACAGTCAAAGCAGCCATTAACGACGCAGCGGAGAACAACGTCGGGTATATGGGTCGAAGTCGACGGAACGATTGGTTCGACGAAGAGTGCAGACAGATTCTGGAGGAGAAGGACGCAGCGCGGGCGGTCGCGCTGCAGCAAGGTACCCGGCAGAACGTGGAACGTTATAGACGGAAGCGGAGACAGCAGACCCGCCTTTTTCAGGAGAAGAAACGCCGCCTGGAAGAAGCGGAGTGCGAGGAGATGGAACAGCTGTGCCGTTCTCAAGATACACGCAAGTTCTATCAGAAGCTCAACGCATCCCGCAAAGGCTTCGTGCCGCGAGCCGAAATGTGCCGGGATAAGGATGGGAGCATCTTGACGGACGAACGTGTGGTGATCGAAAGGTGGAAGCAGCACTACGAGGAACATCTGAATGGCGCTGAGAGTACAGGCAATGAAAGTCAAGGCAGCGGAGGAGATGACTACGTCAGTTCAGCGGACGATGGAAGCCAACCAGCCCCACCTTGAGGGAAGTTAAGGATGCCATTCAACAGCTAAAGACCAATAAAGCAGCTGGTAAGGATGGTATCGGAGCTGAGCTCATCAAGATGGGCCCGGAAAAGCTGGCCACTTGCCTGCACAAACTGATAGTCAGAATCTGGGAAAACGAACAGCTACCGGAGGAGTGGAAGGAAGGGGTTATATGCCCCATCTACAAGAAAGGTGACAAACTGGAGTGTGAGAACTTTCGAGCGATCACCATCCTTAATGCCGCCTACAAAGTGATATCCCAGATCATCTTCCGTCGTCTGTCACCATTAGTGAACGAGTTCGTGGGAAGTTATCAAGCCGGCTTCGTTGACGGCCGCTCGACAACGGACCAGATCTTTACTGTACGGCAAATCCTTCAAAAATGCCGTGAATACCAGGTCCCAACGCACCATCTGTTCGTTGATTTCAAGGCGGCATACGACAGTATAGACCGCGTAGAGCTATGGAAAATTATGGACGAGAACAGCTTCCTGGAAAGCTTACCAGACTGATCAAAGCAACGGTGGATGGTGTGCAAAACTGTGTGAAGATCTCGGGCGAACACTCCAGTTCGTTCGAATCGCGCCGGGGACTAAGACAAGGTGATGGACTTTCGTGCCTGTTGTTCAACATTGCGCTAGAAGGTGTCATGCGGAGAGCCGGGTGTAACAGCCGGGGAACGATTTTCAACAGATCCAGTCAATTTATTTGCTTCGCGGATGACATGGACATTGTCGGCCGAACATTTGCAAAGGTGGCAGAACTGTACACCCGCCTGAAACGTGAAGCAACAAAAGTTGGACTGGTGGTGAATGCGTCAAAGACAAAGTACATGCTTGTGGGCGGAACCGAGCGCGACAGGGCCCGCCTGGGAAGCAGTGTTACGATAGACGGGGATACCTTCGAGGTGGTCGAGGAATTCGTCTACCTCGGATCCTTGCTAACGGCTGACAACAACGTTAGTCGTGAAATACGAAGGCGCATCATCTGTGGAAGTCGGGCCTACTACGGGCTCCAGAAGAAACTGCGGTCGAAAAAGATTCGCCACCGCACCAAATGTGTCATGTACAAGACGTTAATAAGACCGGTAGTCCTCTACGGACATGAATCATGGACAATGCTCGAGGAGGACTTGCAAGCACTCGGAGTATTCGAGAGACGGGTGCTTAGGACCATCTTTGGCGGTGTACAAGAAGACGGTGTGTGGCGGCGAAGAATGAACCATGAGCTCGCCCAGCTCTACGGCGAACCCAGTATCCAGAAGGTAGCTAAAGCCGGAAGGGTACGATGGGCAGGGCATGTTGCAAGAATGCCGGACAGCAACCCTGCAAAGATGGTGTTCGCTTCCGATCCGGCAGGTACGAGACGACGTGGAGCGCAGCGAGCGAGATGGGCAGATCAGGTGCAGAACGACTTGGCGAGCGTGGGGCGTATTCGAGGATGGAGAGATGCGGCCTCGAACCGTGTATTGTGGCGTCAAATTGTTGATTCAGTGTTATCTGTATAGATGTAGACTAAATAAATGAAAAATGAATGTTGCTGGATAAGTCTCTGATCGTCTCTACGATCTGGAGGAAGATAGAGCACCCCAATACTGACGAAATTGCTTTGCAGTTTTATTTTAACCCAAATCTGCTCCAACTTATTGCTCACCGGTGCTGGATCGATGCTACAACTTAAATTTGACGCTACTGCTATCAAAACTCCACCTCCTCTAGTTTTGCGACTGTTAATGGAATTACGATCCATTCTGAATACAGTGAAGGAACTCCCGAAAAGTAGAGTGGATAAAACTGAATCATCCTACCAAGTTTCTGTTAATACGATAACATCATAGGTCGAATCCACAGCCGCGAGGAAGAAACTATCGATTTTTGTTCTGAGCCCTCTCACATTCTGGTAATATATTCGTAATGAAGAACGGGAGAAATGTTCGCTTTGCGCTGCCTCAGCTTCGGGAACACTAACACAAGCCGAATAGCTCTCAGAATGCCTTTGATGTAGATTGGTAGGAGCTTCCATTAAAGAGCGGCGACTGGAAGATGCAGATGTATCACGCGGTGAATTGTTCAAAGACCCAACAAACATGCCTGACGTTGGAGTCCGGAAGCCCTCTTCCCCAGACTCATTCACAGGACCAGGACGGCTGGAGAACGATGACGGTGGAGGCTCGACTGCGATGATCGGGTAGAAGGCTTCCTTAATGCTATCGTCATTGTTGCGTCCCGGTATTAGTGGCGAGTAAGTAGATGGTTTACTTGGCGATTCAGTGCAAACTGAACGAGTATGATTCAGATCATATCGACTGGAAGGTTCCAATTTGTCAGGGGCAGAATTGTTCAAACGCGTAAAGTACTTGCCTGTCGTCGGAGTTCGGAAGCCCCATTCTCCGCTATCATACGCAGGACCAGGACGGCTGAAGATCGATGACGGCAACGGCTTGACTGGGATGATCGGATAAAGGGCTTCCTCAATACTGTCGGCATTTTTGCGTCCCGGTGTTAGTGAAGTAGAACTGGATGATTTACATGGCAGATGCAGATTATCGACGATTCTCGAAATAAGCTGTCGGCTAGAAGTCACCAAATTAACAGGGACAGAATTGCTCGAATGAGTAGAGTACTTGCCCGATGATGGATTTCGGAAACTCCATTCTCCGAACTCATGCGCAGGACCAGGACGGCTGGTGCTCGGTGATGACAAAGGCTCGACTGCGATGATCGGATATGGAGCTTCCTTAATACTTTTGGTATTTTTGCGTCCCGGTGTTCTTGAAAAGTTGAAGGAGGTTGATTTTGCAGGGAGACAGCTGATGATTGAAGACTGGATGGGCTCGAGTTGGCTGAAAGTTTTGAATTTGTCACAGGAAGCATTGTTCAGAAACGCGAAGTACTTGCCTATCGTTGGATTTCGGAAGTTCCGTTTCCGGATTCAATCACAGGACCAGGACGGCTGAAGATCGGTAACTGGAGAGACTCGACTGTGATGAACAGATGTGAGGCTTCCTTAATACATATGGCAGGTGTGCGTCCTGGTGTGCAATGATGAACGGCATGTGGTATAACAGAGTGCGAGAATTGCGTTGTTATCATTCCATCGTGATCGAGTTTGGAATGGGTCTGACTACATCCGGTGACATGGGTGAATTTTCGACGTTGGATGATTCCTCCGGCTTCCAAAAATTTTGGTTTTTTCTATTGTCAACGAATTCTCGGAACAATAGTCCTCTAGGCCACGTACTCGACGATAACGCTTTCTCCTTCAAATCCATGCTGACACCGACTCTGTGCGAAATAAAGGACATAGACTGAATATCTTTATTTTTGGCTACTAGGCGAACAACTTCCACATTTTCCGTAGCAAGACGGCACTGCGTTAAACGATGAATTTGTTCTGGAGTAACTTCACGCGCGATGCGTGATAAGTATACCCAGAATTTGTCCTCGGCACGAACTGGTACAGTTAAGCATCCAAAACTAGGAGAAAGCGAATCCCCTGTGGCGCGCATTAAGGCAGGTATGTCATTGTCTTTCCTGCCAAACAATCTGCGGCTTCCGATGGTACGCTGTAGTGCTCCAATGTGCCTCGAAGTCACGGGGGTAGCTGAAGAAGAATTCACGATTTTGGTAAAGTTGGAACGTATTTCTTGTTTCAGGTCGGTCATGATTTCCATTTTCAGCTGCTGAAGTAGCTTGGTATGAGTACTTAATTGCTTTTCAATACCAGCATTTTTGCGGTGTCGTACATCAGTCATGACAATAGTACATGACTTACACATCCAGAATATTTGATCATTCCGATCTATCTGATCAGCTAATTCCATCGAAACGCCACAGCATTTTGGATGAAAGACAGCTTTACAGAATCCACGGCAGTTGATTTTCTCGTCTTGAATGTCGTTGGCGCAAGAATGGCAAACAAGACTCATCTTCGAATTGGCTAGATAAGCACGCGATGTGATTGATGTCACAAACCAGCACGATGGTACGGTGGATCGGTGGTGAATAAAAACGCGCCGAGATGTAGACAACAATAAAAAAGTTCTTCTTAAACTTTGACAAGCTTCCAAAAAATGCTACCAGCTGTCGCTTCGAAGACACCAAAGCACGTATGGGATTATGTTTAGCAATATCGTTTTGTAGAACAGAGCACTTTCACGTATCACAAGAATGCAGACTCTATGTAGATCAGCAGAGTACACAAGTATCACTTGCACATAAACACCGATGAATTGGAATGCCAAATGCACAAATTGATAATAAAACAATCGAGATACGATGAGATTTAACTTATTTGTTAAGATAACGAAACAGATGCACATAAACAAATTAGCAGTGTTGCCATGATAGTTGATGCATCAATCTCGCCAAAAAAGCATTTTTCTCCTCCACTAATTGTTCACAATTTGGGGGAAGGGTCATTATGCCGAATGCCACTAGGCCGAACAGACCATTAGGCCGAAACCCATCTGGCCGAAAGTCATTTGGCCGAAAGGGTTGTTTGGTCGAAAGTCATTTGGCCGAATGGGTCGTTTGGCCGAAAGGGGTCGTTTGGCCGAACTGGTCGTTTGGCCGAATGGGTCACTTGGCCGAAAATGTTGTTTGGCCGAGTGGGTAATTTGGCCGAAACGGTCATTTGGCCGAAAGGGTCGTTTGGCCGAGATGGTCGTTTGGCTGAAAGGGTTATTTGGCCGAATAGGACATTTGGCTGAATAGGTCATTTAGCCGAATAGTTCATTTGAACAGTGAGAAATTAGCAATGAGAAGAGGGACGTCTTACTTCTCACTCTTCATTTTTCTCTCCTCACTATAAAAAGTGAGAAGCGCGAAATGAGTAGTGACACGTCTCACTACTCCCTTCGTACTACTCACTTTTTACAGTGAGAAGTGAGACGTCTTACTCCTCATTTATCACTTCTCGATGTAGAAAGTGAGTAGTGCGAAGTGGGTAGAGAAACGTCTCACTACCTACTTCGCGCTACTCACTTTTCACAGTGAGAAGTGAGAAATAAGAGAAGAGAAGTGAGAAGTGAGACGACTTACTTCTCTTTCTTTATTTTTCTCTTCTCACTGTAAAAAGTGAAAAGCGCGACGTGAGTAGTTAGACGACTCACTACTCACTTTGCGTTTCTCAGTGAGAAGTGATAAATGAGTAGTGAAAAGTGAGATGTCTCACTTCTCACTCCTCATTTATCACTTCTCGATGTAAAAAGTGAGAAGCACAAAGTGAGTAATGAGACGTTTCACTACTCATTTTTTTACAATGAGAAGTGAGAAATGAGGATTGAGAAGTGAGACGTCTGTGAAGTGGGTAGTGAGATGTTTCATTACTCATTTCGCGCCTCTCACTTTTTACAGTATGAAGAGATTAATTCAGCCAAATTACCCTTTCGGCTAAATGACCCATTCGACCAAACGACCCATTCGGCCAAATGACCCATTCGGCCAGACTACCCATTCGACCAAACGACCCATTCGGCCAAATGACCCATTCGGCCAGACTACCCATTCGGCCAAACGACCCATTCGGCCAAACGATTAATTCGGCCAAATGACCCATTCGGTCAAACGACCCTTTCGGCCAAACGACCCTTTCGGCCAAACGACCCTTTCGGCCAAATGATCCTTTCGGCCAAACAACCCTTTCGGCTAAATGACTTTCGGCCTAATGGTCTGTTCGGCCAAATGGTATATTCGGCCAAACAACTTTCGGCCTAGTGGCATTCGGCCAAATGGCTTTCGGCCGAATGGGTTTCGGCCAAATGACCCTTCCCCCACAATTTGAGCCCACCGCATTCAGGGTTGTGACTACGAAAAAAGTTAGTGATCTTTTGATGTTTTAAGTATGGTGCCATCTCTTCAACAAGAACGCTTTTCTTCTTATAGTTGTTCGTACCCTGTGTCGAAGCGCAATAGACTACCGGGAATAACTGTCAATACCCTATTTATGAACAGAATTTTTACATCTCGGCCAACGCTTGGGAAGGCAATAGGTGGATCGTAAACTATCTTAACTTAATTAATTGCAATTAATTATTCGGCAACTCGGCCGTACGAAAACCATTGTTTTGTTAAATATCTTGGCTGTGCATATGCATGCACAGCACATGATTCGAAATGGACAAATTGATATGAAATTTGCGAAAAAGAATCCACGTGTCTTGGAGGGACTCGAACCCTCAACCTCTAGATAGGCGTGATAACCCGTACACAACAAGACTACTTAAAGGTCACGTTTGTGGAAAAGCCATCAGAATCCGAGTACCAACCTCCTATCCGCGGTCTCTTTTTGCAAATTGAATATCTTTCGAATGCTTGATTTGTCCAATGTGCTTTACTGTTGTATATCCACAGGCAAGCGAGTGCACCTTTTTTATTACACTCTATGCCCCCAACAACAGGCTGGGCGGATTTATATAGAGTGCGAATCAATCACACACTGCTGTGCCAAAGGCTTGCTTGGCTAAAGCATTCGATGAGTGTGATTGTTTTTCTACGCTACGGTCGCATGTATTCAGACCGAAAGATATTCAATTTGCAAAGAAGAGCTAACCGCGGTGGATGTTGGTACTCGGATTCTGTTGACTTTTCCGCAAACGTGACCTTTAAGTGGTCTGTAGGGGTTTTCACGCCTATCTAGAGAGTTGGAGGTTGAGGGTTCGAGTCCCTCCATGATATGGGAATTCTTTTTCGCAAAATTTAATATCAATTTGTCCATTTCGAAACATGTGCTGTGCATATACACAGCCAAGGTATCTTGACTTAGTCAAACCCTTTCGAAATGGTTTCCATTATTAAAACGATGAAGTGTAAATTTGAAACCAACAAATAATTGAAATCTAATAAATTTCCCTCCATAACAACATAAGTTCGTACCATTGTAACATCAGCTCATACTGCTCCCGCATAAGACCTATTATCCAATATAATACCACCGGAGGAATGTTCCCACTAAATCGTTAGACGTCTCCCGATTCGATACATTTCACAACAGTCATCGCCGTCATCAACACCCCTACGGTTCACTGCCACGCCATGAAAACAATTTCCTCAATTCAGGATGGGAGCATAGCCGCTCTCTGCCGAACAGTCCTGCTGCAGGTTTTCCTTCCGAGGTGGGAGTGAGCAAATCTACCACAGCTGGTAAGCAGGGCTAACTTCGCCCTCGCGTCATTTCCGTGAGCATGAGAGCATGGGCATGGGCGCGCCTCAGGTGCGTTTCGGGTTTTCCACGAGAGAGCTTGCCTCCCCTTCGCAACGCATCCTTTTGGTACGGTGGCGTAAAATGAGCGAACCGGTTCAGTGGTGGTCGCTCGGATCCGGAGTGGCTCGTCGTCGTTGTCCGTCCGGATCCCGATTGGCCGCTTCGGTCGTGTTCCGCGGCGCAGTGTAAACCGATGGCCAGATGTCAGTAGTGTTTTGAATTCCGCCGAGGAAACAATGTAACCGGGACCGTGTAGACGACGTTCGAACGCGCGAGTGATTTTTTGTGTTCCTTTGGGATTCTGGCATCCTGCGGTTTGCCACCATCAGGCATGCATTACAACAACTGCGGGGAAAGGAAGGCGGGATACGTTTGTTCCGCGGTGCATTCTGCCGGAGGATCGCCAGCAACGGGTGGTCGTTAGAAGCGACGTGTCGAGCGATTGCGTGACTCGAGTGGAAAGTGTGACCTCCCCGGGGGAGGTAAGAGCTTACCGCGGTAAAAAAAATTAGAATGAATTCCAACCAGGGCAAAGGTATTTTCAGTACCGATTCACGCTGTTGCTGCATCTGATAGGGGGTGCATTGAGTCCAGAGCACACTGGTGGATTGGCAACGGAATTTGCCTGTGGCTGTATTTTTTCGACTCCGGAAAGGAATTTGCAACGATTGTACCGCGCGTCGGGAATTTACGTCGAGAACGGCGACTGCATTATCAAATATTTAGCTACGTTGCATTATTCGCGCTGCTGCTTGAATGCACAGGATCAGTTAATGGAAGCTTACGTTCGCCGATGAGATCCCCCGTGGGAAAAGTGCGTCATGTGATTGGGGATAACTAGAGTGGAAAAATTACATGTCCCTCGGATTTCGGGGAAGGAAAAAGGTGTCATTAATCATAAGCCTAGATTAAAATAAACACGACAGTTAACGGTCGTCGGGGTGCGTTGCCGGTTTGGGGGTGATTTTCGAGTGCAAATGAGTGTTCGATGGACGACGAGCGTTAGGATTACAACGACTTACATAATATTTTGGGTGAACCGAGTCGAATAAACCTGCTCAGCGGTGATAATTGGATGAAAAGTGTTTTGCTTTACACGACTTCGAACAAGAATTTCTGGGCAGTTCCAAGTGGAGCATATCGCAAGTGAGTGACGGCGAGGTAACGCGACTGGATGTGACGACGTGGAGTGAAATCCAGGAAATTACAAAAGCCATAATCCATTTCCGTTTAGTGGGCTTCGCCGAGGGGAAGGTGCGTTGTCGAAGCCTGATGGCATGTTTATGGGTTTAATGGAAACCAATCAGTGAAGTGAAACGACAATCACCGTGCCCGGTTGAGCCTAATCAGCACATGCCACGGTGAGTTCGGGTCGAGTTCGACCGATAAAAGTTGAGACCATAAATCAAACAGCCCAGATGACATACCGAATAACTCAACGGAATCCAACGGCAAATGCTACTGCTGGCTTGATGTCGTCATTTTGCAAGTGTTTACTGAACTGATCCGGTGAGTGATGGTGTTTATTTTTCACACGTCGTTTGATATGCAATAAAATATGAGAGTTGTTTTGGGTGGTTGGTCGTTAACACCTTTTTTTTTACCAGTCGCGTGAACCTCGAAGGTGTGTAATATCGAAGCAAATATTCTAATGGAATTTGGTTGTTTTGCAATAAAAATTTGGAATATACATTCGAAGCGTTCATAAGCGGACTTGGATTGGGTTCTCAATTTTTTTGCACTCAGAACACTGCTGCATAATTAACGATGTAACAATATGTGCCACGCAGGATTCGTCCAGTGAAATTTGAATCCCAACTCATTATTCTTGCTCTTGAAAAAAAATGAATGTAAATGGAGTGATGTGCGTCAGAAAAAAAGCTTTGTTGAGTTTCAGCTTGAATTCCAAGTATACAATACACTATACTTTACAGTCAGCATAACTGCGGAACTTTTCCTTTTGAGTAAATGTGTCCTTTCACCAATAAAATCGCTTTGTTGGATGATTTTGTTGTTCGCAAAAAGTCCAAAATAATAATCAATTATGTTTCGTAGGATCGGGTAACAAAATACGTGCCCACAAAATAATCTGGCAAAAAAATTGAGGTACACAAAAAAACTTATTATTCATTATATTTTTATCGTTACTAAAAATTGCACTTTACTCATATGGGATAATTTTTTTGTATTAAAGGACTAGGTCCCCAGGAATTCTTGAAATAGCTAGGGGAGAGCTGGTTGTGCCTTCTCGAACACTAAGTGAACGTAAAATCTGTACGTTTGCCCCAAAGATGAACTTTTTTAACAGAGAACGAGACTTACAAGTTCAACGAATTGATATGATGTCTGTGTGTGCGTGTTTGTATGTATGTGCGTGCGCAATACACGTACAAAATTATCACCGATTTTCATGCACTTGTCCCTACCCATTTTGTTCGCAACAAATTGCATTCAACTTGTTATGAATATAAATGAATATGTATTATGGAATATATTTATTTTATTTATTTTGTTATTTTTATATTTCTCGTACATTTTTTTTCATGTGTAGAACATGTGAAAGGCATCAATACCGATAGGTGGATTAATCAGGCGTTTTCTTATGTATATTAGTCCAATCATCACTGAAATCACAATGATATCGAAGAAGGAACATACAAATTCATAGCTATCGAAATAAACCATGAAGGGAATGAAAAAGTTGCGTGATCTGAATATTATCCACTTCCCCCGCAGTGTTAGATACCAGGGGTAAGTGTAAAATCTTTAAATTATTTGCTTTCATGGTACAAACCAAACCTACAAATTGATATGGTGTGGTGAAAACTGTAAAGTTTGTACAATTGAAATTTTTCGAGTCAATTTTTACACTTACCCCCTTTTTCCACTTCCCCCAGTGTACCGTAAAGCTTATTAAAAACCCGAAATTTTTTTTAAAAGACGTTTAGTAATGTATTTGTATTTGTTTTGCATGACTTTCTCTACAAAGTACACTGTGTTTTTTGACGTAAACTACGTCTAAGGGGAAGCCTCGGATACAGGGTGCCAAATGAAAATTTCCAAATTGGGGACCGTCACGAAATCATGTAAGATTTTAAAAGTTAATAGCGACTATATCTTTCGATAAATTTTCGAGATTTTATTATCAATAGTTTCGGAAACTTTCCACCAATTCGTTAATTGTTTATCATCGTAAAACTATTGAAAATTTTAGTTCTTTTACGTCTGGTAAAAGATTCAGAACTAACCAACTCCGTTCATGCATCCCCAACACGGACATCAGATTGCTGTAACGCACGCACCTTTTGGCCCACCGCTTCATTTTTCTTGTGCATAGTCGTATCTTGTCGTCGACGTGTCTTGTCTACCCGTCGACGGGTAGTTGTTGCAGAAAATTATTCACAAAGATGACGTATGTAGCAAATAAGCGGAAAATCATTAAGTGGCTGTTGTCGGTGACAGCAGAATTGTGTAAATGCAATTTTCTCCTTATTTTAACTCGCTGTCGACAAACCTGTTCTACTAAAAAATTTAAACAAATTATATTGAACGCAGAAGATGCTGATGACAACCGCACGATGATTTTAAGCAAAACCGCAAACGCGCGCGTGAGAGCAGCTTTTTGAATTGACTTGAGACGATGGCTGCACCGGTAGCGGTCCAACTAACATCTGTATGGTCGTCGGTGGTGATTGAGAAAAATGTTTGTTCGGAAAACAGTTTAAAATAGTTTTTGGTTGAAATTCGCTATTGTGTCATGTATTCAACCTAATGTTCATATGATATTACGATTCTCATTGCACTAAGAGGTTTTACGTAGTTTACGTCGAGCGGTCGTGTCTTCTACACAACCCTTCTGATTTTTTTTATTACAAATTTACAATATTACAAAAAAAACTGACATCACACTTAGTGGTGATGGTGCCTATCTCGTTCCTTAAAGACCAATGCAAACTCTAACTTAACCTCACTTATTTTGACAGTTCACAGAGCTTGTTTACAAGGTGTTAGAAGAAAAATCGATGAGGGGAAAATTAAAATTAATATTTTTAGTTTAAAATTCCTGTGATCCGATTATTTCTGTGATATTCTTTGCATTCAGCATGAAATCAATCGCAAAGGACATCTACGTGCGAATAAAATGACGAAAAAATTTTATCGGAAGCTTCCCTGGAGACTAAGTCCCGGTGCAATAGCTCTGTGAACTGTCAACTTACGTCATCATGCACTGGTCTATTAAATACAAACGAAGAAACCCAGCTTTGCCCGTGTGTTGAAAATGTCACAATAAACCATTTGCAGCACCGCACTCAATTTCCGTGCGTTTGTTTTGTTTTCCTCAACAGCTGACCCAAAATTGTATTCAAATGTTGTTTTTTTAATTTCCCCGGTAAATTTATCAACCTTTTGTATATACACACCTTGCGGATCCCAACACGAATCGATTAGAGAAAAAACTTGCAAATCTGGCAATCCGTTCGCGAGTTAAATCGCCAGCAAGGAAATAGTAATGGTGTAATGGTGTAATGGTAATGGTAATGGTAATGGTGTCCTCGAGGTAAACGGAAGAAGACACTAGAATGGAACGTATAGGCAAGCACATTGATGTCCATTATCGCCAGAAAATAGGGGGAGGGGGTTTGTTACCCGATACACCAACAAGAACTTTGGTAAGTCTGCAAGTTGTACTCCCGGAATTCATCAATGATCATCCGCAGGCTAAACATCTGATCCGTCGTTGATCGACCCTCACGAAAACCTGCCTGGTATTCGCTGACGAAGGACTCTTTTAGCGGTCTCAGTCTGTTAAACAGAATACGCGACAGAATTGTCTACGCCGAGTTCAGAAGGGTGATCCCTCTGTAATTGACACACTCTAGTCGACGGTCATTGCTTTCAAATGTTATGAAGAGAATGATGAAACAATTCAAAAAGGTTGGTGCCTTGGTTAAACGCAAGAAAGGAAAGATCACTTACTACCTGGTTTATTTCGGTTTTTTCTCTTTGAATCGAGAAAATGAGGGAATCGAAAACATTTCACAGAGGCAGAGCCGTAACGTGGCCTCCCGGCGCCCTTGGCGAAAGTTTATAAGGCGCCTCTTACTATCTTGCATATGTTTAAAACAAAGAGCGTGTTAAAATTGGGGAGATTTAAAATCAATTAATTGCGTGGTGTATTTTTTTTTTATGAATTCCTTAAGCTTATATAACCTTCATATGTTCGAATCTAGAGGTAGGAAGTTAGGATTACTAACCCTTATGCGGCCGACGGGGTACCCGTGTTCCTTTTTCAAATTCAAGTGGTGATATTTCAATGAATTTTAATAGCTGAAAGCTGAAACTCGGTGACATCTAAGAACTCCATAAAATGTTGCATCTGTGAGAAAATCACGTTGATACAGTAAGGAGGGACGTGGGGAGGGGCATCTGATTTTTTTTACCACGTGGATGGCCGACAGGGTACCCGTGTTCCCATAAATTGATATTTCCATAACTTTAACAATTTTCAACCGATTTAGATAATTTTGACAGTTTTGGAAACAGAAACTCATATACTTTTTGCCCATTGTCAATGTTTACAGCTTTTGTCCATGGTTATACAAGAAATCTTTGAAGTAAGGCTTAAGAGTCTACACACGTAACCGAAGGACTATCAACCAGTTTCAAATATATTACATGCTCATTGCGCTTCTTAGAATAGTCGGTGTCACAGTATATATTCTGGGTCTCCAAAAACCCCTGGAGTAAGGCCTAAGTCATCCTAAAAATCCCTGGAATAAGAACTTATGGTCTGCTAACGTAACCAAAGGTCTGTCGTGTAAAATCAAAAACGGTACATGCTCTTTACGGTGCTTAGCATATAATGCTTTCACAGTATATGTTCCGGGTCATCCAATGACCTTTTCTTAAAAAATTGATTCCAGGTAGTCTACGAACTCCATACAGTCAAGGTCTTCGGATCAATCTCCGTAATGGAGGCAGCTAACGAAGAATAAACAAGTTGCGTGACCCCTTCTTGGTATATGTTTGTATTCTAAGTAGTTCTTGTTGTTGTCGTGGGCTCCAGGTAGTCTACGAACTCCAGAGAGTCAAGATCTGTGGATCAACCTCAGTAACGGAGGCAGTTATTGAAGAATAAACAAGTTGTGTGACCTCTTCTTGGTATTTGTTTGTATTCCAAGTAATTCTTGTTGTTGTCATTGGTTCCAGGTAGTCTACAAACTCCATAAATTCAAGGTCGGTGGATCAATCTCCGTAATGGAGGCAGTAAATGAAGAATAAACAAGTTGTGTGACCCCTTCTTGATATATATCTGATTTTCATGTAGTTCTTGTTGTTGTCGTGAGTTCCAGGTAGTCTACAAACTCCATACAGTCAAGGTCTTTGGATCAATTTCCGTGATGGAGGCAGTTATCGAAGAATAAACAAGTTGCGTGACCCTTTCTTGGTATATGTGCGTATTCCAAGTAGTTCCTGTTGTTGTCGTGAGTTCCAGGTAGTCTACGAACTCCACACAGTCAAGGTCTTCGAATCATTCTCCGTAATGGAGGCAGTTATCGTAGAATAAACAAGTTGTGTGACCCCTTCTTGGCATATGTTTGTATTACAAGTAGTTCTTGTTGTTGTCGTGGGCTCTAGGTAGTCTACAAACTTCATAGATTCAAGGTCGGTGGATCAACCTCCGTAATGGAGGAAGTTATTGAAGAATAAACATGTTTGGTGCACCTTCTTGGCATATGTTTGTTTTTCATGTAGTTCTTGTTGTTGTCGTAAGTTCCAGGTAGTCTACGAACTCCATACAGTCAAGGTCTTCGGAACAATCTCCGTAATGGAGGCGTTTATCGAAGAATCAACAAGCTGCGTGACCCCTCCTTGGTATAGGTTTGTATTTCATATAGTTCTTGTTGTTGTCGTGAGTTCCAGGTAGTCTACAAACTCCATACAGTCAAGATCTTCGGATCAATCTGTGCAATGGAGGCAGTTATCGAAGAATAAACAAGTTGCGTGACCCCTTCGTGGAATATGTGTGTATTTCAAGTAGTTCTTGTTGTTGTCGTGGACTCCAGGTAGTCTACGAACTCCATAGAGTCAAGGTATGGGGATCGACCTCGGTAACGGAGGCAGTGTTTGAAGAATAAACAAGTTTTGTGAACCCTTTTTCATATATGTTTGTATTCCAAGTAGTTCTTGTTGTTGTCGTTGGCTCCAGGTAGTCTACGAACTCCATAGATTCAAGGTCGGTGGATCAACCTCCGTAATGGAGGCAGTTATTAAATAATAAACAAGTTGTGTGACCCCTTCTTGGAATATGTTTGTATTTCTTGTAGTTCTTGTTTTCGTCGTGAGTTCCAGGTAGTCTACGAACTCCATACAGTCAAGATCTTCGGATCTATCTCCGTAATGGAGGCAGTTATCGAAGAATAAACAAGTTGCGTGACCTTTTCTTGGTATATGTGTGTATTCCAAGTAGTTCTTGTTGTTGTCGAGGACTCCAGGTAGTCTACGATTTCCATAGAGCTAAGGTATGGGGTTCGACCTTGGTAACGGAGGCAGTTATTGAAGAATAAACAAGTTGTGTGACCCCTTCTTTGTATTTGTTTGTATTCTGAATAGTTCTTGTTGTCATTGGTTCCAGGTAGTCTACGAACTCCATAGAGTCAAGGTCTGTGGATCAATCTTCGTAATGGTGGCAGTTATTGAAGAATAAACAAGTTTTGTGACCCCTTCTTGGTATATGTTTGTATTTCAAGTAGTTCTTAGGTCGTGGGTTCCAGGTAGTCTACGAACTCCATACAGTCAAGATCTTCGGATCAATCTCCGTAATGGAGGCAGTTATCGAAGAATAAACAAGTAGCGTGACCCCTTCTTGGTATATGTTTGTATTCCAAGTAGTACTTGTTGTTGTCGTGGGCCCCAGGTAGTCTACGAGTTCCATAGAGTCAAGGTCGGTGGATCAACCTCAGAAACGGATACAGTTATTGAAGAACAACTGAGAGGAACGGAAGGTAGCGGGTTTCCTCCAATACCTTTTACGAACTTAATCTATCACATGTTGTGCATATGCATAATCCAGTTTCAGACATAGTAATTAATATACACTCCGGGTGGCTCAATACCCGGAACATGTGCAATTAACTTTGAATGTACTGATCTCGAAATTCGATGTCTCTTCGCTTATGTGGTCGGGTTGGGATCTGACGACCAACTGGCACAATCTCACACAACCATACTTCATCGAGCGGCCTTGGTGATGAAGCAAGTGTGTAGGAGCCAGATAATACTAAATACTCATCCTACTTGGTTGGCATTGTACAAAAACATATATGAGAGAGTTAGTTCTGAGAATGTATTGCGAGAGTTCGGCTACACGCCCGGTGCTGTGAATTTGGTTTCATCAGTACCCGCTAAGCTGCGGAGGACGACGGAGGTCCTTCGTAGCTTAGTAGGGAAAACACCTGTCTAGCGTACTGGTTTCGTGGGATCAAACCCCACCAAAGTTTTGTAGATCAATCTCCGTAATGGAGGCAGTTATCGAAAAATAAACAAGTTTTGTGACCCCATCTTGGTATATGTTTGTATTCCAAGTAGTTCTTGTTGTTGTCTTGAGCTCCAGGTAGTCTATGAAATAGAATCAAGGTCGATGGATCAACCTCCTTAATGGAGGCAGTTATTTGTGAGACCCCTTCTTGGTATATGTTTGTATTTTAAGTAGTTATTTTCATTGTTGTGGGCTCCGTAATGAAGGCAAGGCAAAATACGTGAATGGAATCCGTATTTTTTTGTCGGAGAGACTTACAAACTTATTAACAGATACTCATAAATGATTCATAATAAGCTACAGGCAGTGAAAGATATTTCATGAAAATCTTTATTGTTTGCGGCAAATTAGGTCGATAAAATCGGGTTATGCAATATCAGAGCTAGACAAAATCTAGGAGTGACAAACTCAGGTCAACCTCATCTGAGTGAATGTACGCATTCCTAGTACAGTAGCCGTTCGATAACTGCAAAATGTTCGAATGCCATTCGATAACTCCAACGCACTCTAGACGTCAAACGGTAGTCAATCGACGTCAGATGCAATAAAAGTGCATCTAAATGTGCAGCGCAATGCAGCTGTCAATGAGTCTGACATCGGAAGTTTAGCGGTCGGATAACTGTAAAACTGTTGCAACTTTCGAATTGCAGTTAAAAAGCATTGCAGTTAAATGACTTGCAGGTATCGAACGTCTGCTGTAGTTTTTGTTTTTGCCATGGTACTAGGTAGTCTATGAACTCCATATAGGAATGATCTGCAGATCAACCCACGAACGGAAGGCTATTGGTATATGTTTGCATTTCAAGTAGTTCAAGTTGTTGTCATTAGCTCTGGGCAGTTATTGAAGAATATACAAGATATGTAACCTCATCTTGATATATTAACATTCCAAGTAGTTATTGTTGTCCTGATTGTTGATGGCTCCAGGTAGTATACAAACTTCATTCATATCACTAATATGAAGTTGTCTATTCTTTGAAAATGCAAAATGTAAATAAATTGGAACGATACAACTTCACGCCGAGAACGTGAGGGAAAAAACAGGCTAATATCGAAAAGATCATGTACCATATAAAAATTAGATTAAGGATACTCCTCACGGAATCCAAGTTTCAAAGTGCTCGCGTTTTCGGGGGCACACCAATCGATACGGAGCCGGCGCAAGGAGTGACCTTAAAGACCCTCTAGATATTCGTGTAAGCTCAGAAGTCTTACTCCATAAATTTCAAGGATGACCATTAGCATATGCCATGAACGCATTTTATTCATGAACCCCAAAGGCATGTACCAAATTTAAAACAGGCTGATATTTCTTTGGTGTGAATCCTAATACCTTACTTCAGGGTTTTCTTGGATGACCATGAACATTTGAAATGGGTACATTCTATTCTACGTACCACAAAAGGCTTGTATAACTATTCAAATAGGCTGGTTACGCGTGAAGTTTTTGAGGATTGTTCAAGTGTACTCTTGGATACCCATGATGCAATGAAAGCGGTATATTGTATGTACCACAAAGGGCATATGCCAATTGTAAAACAATCCGAAAGTTATCTGGTTACGTATGAAGATCGTGAGGCCTATTCTAGCATTTTCTTGGAAGACCATAAGCATATGCAATGGACGTATTCTATTCTATGTACCACAAAGGGCATGTACCACTTTTGAAGCAAGCCAAAAGATCTCTGGGTACTCATGCAGATTTAAAGGCCTATTCCAGGGTTTTCTTGGATGACCATGAACCTATGTAATGGACGCAATCTATTCTATGTACCACAAAGAGCATGTAACGCTTTTGAAAAACTCTGAAAGATCTTTGGTTACGCGTGTAGATCTTAAGGCCTTTTCCAGGTTTTCTTGGATGACCATGAACATATGCAATAAAGGCGTTCTATTTTATGTACCACAAAGGGCATGTACCAGTTTTGAAACAATCTAAAAGATCTCTGGTTACGCTTGTAGATCTTAAGGCCTTTTCCAAGATTTTTTTGGATGACCATAAACATATGCAATGAAAGCGCTCTTTTCTATGTACCACAAAGGGCATGCACCACTTGTGAAACAATCTAAAAGATCTCTGGTTACGCGTGTAGACCTGAAGGCCTTTTCCAGGGTTTTCTTGGATGACCATGAACATATGCAATGAAGGCGCCAGAGGACTTATCCGAGAGATTTCTTCGATAGCGCAGAACATATGTAGTGATTACATTTGATTTCAAGATGCGCAAAGAGCATGTACCACTTTTGAGACAAGTCCATAGACCCATGGTTACGAGTGTAGACCTTAAGGCCTTATTCCAGAGATTTTTTGGATGACTCGGAACATATACTGTGAACACATTCTATACTAAGTACCACAAAGAGCATGTACCGTATTTGAATTTGCATAATAGGACTTTGGTTACGCGAGTAGATCTTTAGGCTTTACTCCAGAGATTTCTCGGATGACTAAGACCTCATTTCAGGGATTTTTGCATTACCCGAAGCATATACTGTGAACACCTTCAATTCTAAGAAGCGCATAGAGCTTGTAGCATATTTAAAACTAGTTGAATGGCCTTTGGTTACGCGTGTGGACTCTTAAGCCTTACTTCAAAGATTTCTTGTATAACCATGGGCATAAGCTGTAAACCTTGACAATGGGCAAAAAGTATATGAGTTTCTGTTTCCAAAACTGTCAAAATTATCCAAATCGGTTGAAAATTGTTGAAGTTATGAGAATATCAATTTATGGGAACACGGGTACCCTGTCGGCCATCCACGTGTGTTTTTTTTGTTGGCCGCATAAGGGCTAAAAAAAATTGTTACTACCGATGACGCCCATGCGTATTTGACATGGACGTCCGCACGTCCCGAGCTAACTCACCTCTTTTCCTTATATCAGAGTCGAACTATCGCACTTGCGGAGACTTGCCTTTACCTCTTTGCAACCGCCGTGAAGAATTTGAGCTGATTTCGATACACACAAGAAGGTAGCGAGGCAAAATTGAAAAATACAGTTTTAGAAATTTGTTATTTTCTAAGCACTTTTTGTGTGGGAACGGACTCACTGATTCCGATACACTTTCACCTCCGCCTGGAGGACTTGTCATTGGGGTCGTTTGATGACGAACGACCTTCGGCAGACCACTGAATAAAGGGTGTATTCGATAAAAATGGCACACACATATTTACTCACCAAAATTGAACCGATTATCGGATTGTCTTGAAATTTTCAGAGAATGAAAAACTTTTAATAAGTTATGATTTACAACATTTGTTTCATTTGATTTCATTGCCCATCCTAAATGCGCGCACTTTTCTTTTCACTCCACCCATTAAATTTTGTACAATCGATTTTTCCTATATTTTTGTTGTTTTTACCCAAATTTCCTTCATCTCCAGCTCTGTTTTAATATTTTTAGGATGTTTTTGAAGTTTCGTCTTCACAATTGTCCAAAATTTTTCATTTGAGCAAAGTTCCGGTGAGTTTTGTGGGTTCATATCTTTTGGCACAAATTTAGCTCCGTTTGCTCGGTACCACTGCAATACGTTACGAGCGTAGTTGCAAGACGCCAGATCAGGCCAAAACAGTGTTGATACTTTGTGTTTTCTTATGAATGGCAAAAGACGCTTCTTGAGACACTGTTCGGTGTAAATCATACTGTTCAATGTTCCGGAAGTAATGAAGGGAGCGCTTACTTCACCACATCCGCAAATCGCCTGACTTCTTAGCAAATTTTAATAACTTCTTTGTTCGGACATCCTCCGGAATATCGAAGTTAGACTTGGCAACGAAATATTCATGCCCAGGAAACTGACGGAAGTCTGCCTTGACGTAGGTTTCATCATCCATCACGATGCAACAGGATTTGGTGAACAACTTCGTGTAAAGTTTCCGGGCACGGGTTTTTGCAGTAGTGTTATGCTTTTCATTTCGGTTTGGGGCTTTTTGCAGCTTGTAAACATGTAACCCAGCACGTTTCATGGTTTTTGTGCACGAAACCAATCGACATCTTGGACTTGTTCGCAACATTTCGTTTGGAAACTTATTGAGCTGTTCTACCACTCCTGGTCATTTTACTGTCCATTGGACCGCTTCAACGATCACTCCCTTCCTTCCTTTGAACACTCAGATGCTCCTTGAAGGTTTTTATTACACGAGATACAGTTGAATTTGCAATCCTAAGTGTTTTGCTATCGATCGGAGGGTGCACACAATTTTTTCACTGGCAATTTATTGTTCCGACGATATGATTGGAACCACTGTATGAATAACTATGGAACTCTGCAGATGTAAACAATACACTATGAATAAGATTTGGTCAAATTTTCAGGTTTCTAACTCATGCGGCTCAAAAGTTATGGGAGATTTCCTGTGTGCCTTTTTTATCGAATACACCCTTTAGTGTCTTCGAGAGGGGTTTAGTTCACTCGCGGCATCATGTACACTAGGTCGATATATACACGGAAAAACACTGTACCGACTTAAGCTCTTCGACCTCGTGCGACCTCTCGTTTTCACTACCGGTATGTACATTAGCAGTAAAGAGAACCGGGGCTAACTAGTAGCCTTACTAGACGCGATTATTCAAAAATTCATGAACTGTAACAGTTTAAGTTGGAACTAAACCACTTTGCAAAATGAAATAACTTTTTGGGAAATTTACTTGACTTTAATCGTTAATTGCCGCAATAGAACACCGTCGCACACTATTCAGGATCTAACAGAGCCTTTCATGTGGGTCAAGCGGCCTTATATAGGGTCCATCAGAGGATTAGATCGCATGGTTGACCGAATGATACCAGCTCATTGGCATGCAGCTAGGTGGTATTGGTTTGGCGCCATCCTTGATAGTTGCGAGCATCTTCTTCTTCGTTGGCATTACATCCCTCACTGGGACAGAGTCGCCTCGCAGGTGTTCATTAAGCACTTCCACAGTTATTAACTGCGAGGTTTCTAAGCCAAGTTACCATTTCTGCATTCGTATATCAAGAGGCTAACATGATGATACTTTTATGCCCAGGGAAGTCGAGGCAATTTCCAATCCGGAAATTGTCTTGACCGGCGCCGGGAATCGAACCCAGCCACCCTCAGCGTGGTCTTGCTTTGTAGCCGCGCATCTTACCGCACCATTAGCCGTGCCCCTTCCTAGCTATATACGAATTTCGAACATTCCCTACCTCTTATTGGTTCACCGGATTGAGAGAGCTCTCACTTAACGGCACATGAACTCTTTTTGCCGTGCTGCTAGAATTTCATGTTTTTTTCGGAATTCAGGAATTTGATTCAATTTAGCGAAATTCGATGGGGGGGGGGGGTATTTTCACATAAGAAAAATGTTTTTGTGTGAATATTTACATTTATTGTTAACAAGAATGGTGTAGCAAAACAATCACCTGAAATGACATTTCATCCTTTTGAACTCCAGGAAAGGTTACAAATTCCTCCATTGAAATTTTCACGAATTTTAGAATTGAATAAACCTACGCAAATAAAATTAGCGTTCAATCAGTATTGCGTGGATTTTCGAAAAACAATTATGAACTTCCTTGTTGTGAATTTCACGCACTAGTCGCCTCTATCAGACCTAGACTGAATTTAAATTAAATGGATTAGATGACCTTCAACTCCATATCGATTAGGAAAAAATCAACCCTTGAGTGACTTGGTCTGTGGTTTCAAGGAACTACAGGACTTTCAATAAAATTCAACTCTGTAGTGAAATGGTAGATGGTCGGAATAACGATTGGACCTAGTCGTATAAGGTTGGTTGATTAATCGCCAGAATTGCCATCGGATCTGGCGGTAGTTTTGTGGCACTGGTGAAATTGCTTGGACAAATTAACTTCAACTGTGAAGTAGGTCAGTCGCCATTATTATTAAAATCTCTCGATGCAGTTTCGTGTGATCAGTATACTGTTAGATAAGTGACGGCATTTCAATTACTCATCCTCGTCTAAAGCTTGACCACTTTATATAGAACCAAGAGGGAAAATCAAACTAATATTGTAAATGTTCATCGAATATTCTACATTTTTGTCTTTTCACCATTGAGCTCAAATAAGTTTCTGGTTTAATGGAATCAAAAATATCACTGGATCAAATGCGATCGTTTTCAGACCTCAAATAGTTTGTCTGCCTAAAATGAGCAAAATTATCTCAAATTCACACAAACTTCCTATTACTTCTTCCGAGAATACGTTTTTTACACCTCGAAGGTGAACTAGCCTTGGTTGGGCTAAAAACCTTTTTAACAAAGATTATAATAATAATAATAATAACGTTTTTTACAGTCTAGTCTACTCTGTGTTTCACCTTTAGCGTATTGGGCTCCCTCCCTAAAAGCTGTACCATGCTCCTTGCCATTAGCATTTCCTGTTCTTATCTTTTTGTTCTTACTCTCTTATCTGTCGAATAAATGATGAAAAAGACAGTGAGGGTGATGGCACAAATCTCCTAAATTGAGGGAAACGTGCCCACAAAGCTGATGTTTTGATACCTGTATCAGTTATTAACGGAAAAAGGCTCTTCGAAAATTAGTCAAACGGTTGATTACGGAATCGTTGATTAGCGAGGAAATCATCTAATCGCAAAATCCTTGATTTAGGCGCCCCTTGAGGCTTGGCGCCCTTGGCGGGGGCCAACCTGGCCAACCACACGCTACGGCGCTATTTATCGATCTAACAGTTCTTTTCAATCGAAATAAATTTAAAATGTACTTGTTTGTAAAATTCAGTCAAATTTTATTGAATATTAACATAGTTCCAGGCGAGGTTGATTTGGTTGAGAGACTACTTGATCCACATCCATGACGATTTGGGGGACTAATAAAATCGCATTTTTATGTACCAAACATGTGCATGGGGTCGGAGGATTGGATAAAAACATCTGCTGGAGACATATTTCAAGGCAGGGTTGATTTGCAAGTCGTGGTTCATTTGGTAAGTAATTTAAAAACAATTATATTCACTGAATTGCGTTGATATCGTGGCTGAAGACATCATGGCAGCCTTGGTTGATTCGGTAGGCCATTTGATTCAAACTCCAGAATTATTTGGAGATCTTCCAACATCTGATATGTCTGGATTTGGGACGCAAGTGAAAGACAAATACTCGGAGGAAATAATTGGGTTGAAACTGCGGCTGGGGACATTATGGAAGCATTCGTTGATTCGGTAGGTCATTTGTTTCAAACTCCTGGACAATTTGGATGTCTTTCAACATCTGATATGCCTGGATTTGTGACGTAAGTGGAACCTAAAGACTCGGAGTACATTATTGCGTTGATACCGCTGCTGGAAACAACATGGAAGCCTTGGTTGGTTTGCTAGACTATTTGATACAAACTCCAGGACATTTAGGAGGTATTACAACATCTCATTTGCCTGGATTTAAGACGCAAGTGAATGACAGCTAGAGACTTAATGGAAGCCTTGGTTGATTCGATAGACCATTTCACTCAAAATCCAGGACAATTTGGAGTCTGGTAATAAATAAATAAATAATAAGTTCCTAATTATTCACGCTTTGATGCACAATGCCAATGGAAGAACAACTCGACTTGACTAAACGATTGATTGGTTCGGGCATTTGATATATTCGAACAATGGTCCATTTGGAAAAAATGGTCTTTTCAGGTGTTTGGTTTTTTCGGGCTTCTGGTCTATTCGGACGAACGGAATTCAGCCATAAATCGGATATTTGATGTAGAGCTAATGTAAAATAACGGGATGAAAAATTGGCAATAAAATTGACTTTTTTTTGTTGCTGACAAACATGTTCGGATCTCTGTCATTATTACCTTCGACAAAACAAAGCGTTGGTTCTCTTTTGTCGCTTATTTCGCAAATATCAATATATATATATATATATATATATATATATATATATATATATATATATATATATATATATATATATATATATATATATATATATATATATATATATATATATATATATATATATATATATATATATATATATATATATATATATATAACAACAATTGATTATTGACAGAAACTTTGAACAGGAAGTATATATATATATATATATATATATATATATATATATATATATATATATATATATGCTGATGCTCTGGACAAAATTTCAGCCAAATCGGTCAACGTTTGGGCGGTGCTAAACTTGTTGGAAGTTTATATGAAAAAATGTATGCAGAAACATCCAAAAACAGTGATTTGCAGTTGATTACGCAAAGATATTAGCATTTTACTGAAGTGTTGTAGAAGTGAATTTATTTCTTTTCAAAGGTAAAAGAAACGAAATTTGCTCAAACCCCACTTCAAAGAAATGCTAATAACTTAGCCGGGCAAACTCTAATCTTCTCGCGATTTTCAGCATAACATTCTGTATTTAATTCTACAAGAACTGAATGAGTATCATAGTTCTTCATCGTAAGTTGTGTAGTCCAGCTGCAATTTACTGTTTTTGGATGTTTCTGCATACATGTTTGCATATAAACTTCCAACGAGTTTAGCACCGCCCAAACGTTGTCCGATTTGGTTGAAATTTTGTCCAGAGCATCAGGGCATCAAATAGAACCGAATAAGAGGGCGGCCCATCAAAAAAATTGAAAAAAGATTTTCCATACTAATTTGAGCCACCCTAATATATATATATATATATATATATATACGTTATGTCGGTTCCGGTCACCATCCAACGCCAACACATTCACCTGGCCATAGCAACAGCGAACACCCAGAACCAGCCCATAGCAAGCGCGGAGCCGTAAACGATGAGCCACGCAAAATTCCACAAGCCGTGGGAACAAAGGTTGCATCGGAATCACGCCACCCGGAGGATTGCGGAATCAGCAGATTTAATTAATAAAAGTGATCGATAAACGAGCGACAAGTTTAGTTTTTAGTGTGACATTGTAGAATTCAGTTTAATTTAGTGAATAAATTATTTTTTTATAAAGTCTCGGCGAATCAACGCTTAGCTGGCGCAGTCTACGGAAAAAAGTGGAAATTAAGTGCATCGAAAAGTGTTCGGAGTAACGAAACCCAACTTAGCAAAGTTCAGTGCGAACAACTGGTACATCGGGAAACCATCGGCGAGGGCATATCGTTGAGTTGCATGTATCCAGAGCGAAGGCGGATCCACTTATAGAACCAACCCCCAGGAAGATCTACACTCACCTAAAACTCCAGGAGGATGCTGATTATCCTACTGTAAGTAATCATTAAAACATTTTTACAAGTGCTTATTATAAAGTGATCTATTAGTGAGATTATTTGAGCGAAAGGGCATATTGAGCTCGAATACAATCTTCCTAATTTACCTCGACAAGTGCACAAATTGAACACGCTCATAAGTGAAATAACGGTGCGCGGGGGAAACAAGCTAACAGGTATCATATCATTCGTGTGTGCATTATTCGTTGCTCAGTGAAAGCTTAGGGAATACAACACCATGACAGACACCCAGGGCAATCAAAATTCAATCACCCCAGAACAGCTGATTGCGCAAGTGCAACAGCTAACCAACATCCAAGCAGAACTCGTTTCAACAATTAATGATTTGAAAAAGAAGGCAAATAATCCTTTCACAAACTTTCACATACCCGACCAAATTAAAATTATTTCCGAATTCAATGGAAATAGAAAAGAAGCCATCGCGTGGATTAATGACACGCAAGAGGCACTAGATCAATTTGAAGAGTTCGAACTAGAACCTTCATACAAGCACATAATCCGTGCAGTAAAATCTAAAATAGTGGGAGAAGCAAGAGAAGTGCTGATAGCTTCGGGAAACCCCTCGGAATGGGAGGAGATCAAAGAAATTCTTCTAAACGCATTCGGCGATAAAAGGGACATCACGTCCCATTTGCAATCATTATTTTACGTAAAACAAGGAAAAAAAATCACTTAGTGAATATTTCCAAAAAGTCAAAGCCATTGATACGGCAATTAAAACCACAGCCGTCCAGATGGACGACTATAAAGGCTCAATCGAAGCGGTGAACAAGCTTATTAGCTTAATCACCTTAACTAGGTACATTGACGGACTCAATGGGGAAAACCTAGCTATGTATGTCAGAAGCTACCGACCAAAATCCTTGGAGGAAGCTCATGACATAACCGTGCAACATCTGAATGCCTCACATAGGCAGAAAATGGAAACTCGGCAAGTCTCATCTAGCTCATCGGGATTTAACACAAACACAAAATACCAGAACAGAAATGAGAACCCAAAAATTCAGAATACTAATAATCACAATACTCAGAATCCAAACCAACAGAAACCAAACTCTGGAAAATTCAGGAAATTCAATAATCATGATGAAGATGTTTCGATGAAATCCCACATTTCAAAAATGCAAGTCAATAATCATGAAATAAAACATAGTAAACATCTAGATGAGCATGACGAAGAACCGGATGCAGTCGAAAACGAAGCCAACACATCTAAAATCGAATCGGATGATGATGACTATTTCGTTGGAGACGAGATAAATTTTCAGATAGCCGGTTGCAGAAAAACAAAGGGATGAATAACTTCATTCCATATATTACAATACAAACTACGAAGGGCGAAATGAAATTTCTGATAGATACTGGTGCTAACAAAAATTACATATCCCCTGAACATGTAAACTTGGAAAACGCAAAGAACGAAGAATGTCTCAAAGTGGTAAATATTAACGGTACTTTCAAAATCAATAAATCTGTCTCGTTTGACCCATTCTCAACAAAGAAAAAGTTGAAATTTTACGTATTTAAATTCCATCAGTTCTTCGACGGACTGATTGGATATGAATCCCTGCGCGATTTAAACGCACAGTTAGACATTGGAAAAAACAAACTAAAAATTGGAAGGAAAACTATCGAATTGAAAAAGAGGTTCCCTGAAACACAAAAAATTAATCTTAATGAACAAGAAGTCCAGTTCATTAAAATTAAAACAGAAAATGATGGGGATTTTATTATAGGAGAGGAAAGGAACATGGGAAATTTTTCTATCTTGCCAGGTATTTACAATAGTAGAAGGAATTCCGCTTTCGTAGCCGTAAAGAACCCCAACAAGACAAACTTAGAAATCAACATCAATGAAATCAGTTTCAATAATAATGACTTCACAGAAATTGAACAGCCGGAAAACACAAAGAGAAACAAATTTAAAATACAAGATGACTCATTAAACAAACCAGAGAAAGAGGCTTTAGAAAAATCATTTCGGATAACTCAGAGATCTTATACTTTGAAGATGAGAAACTGTCATTCACTCATCAGATTAAACATAAGATCAGAACAGTCGATAACATTCCGATTCATACCAAATCGTACCGCTATCCACAAGTATTTGAAACTGAAGTGCAAAAACAGGTACAACAGATGTTGAGGGACGGGATTATTAAGGAATCTATATCGCCCTATACATCACCTGTTTGGGTAGTCCAAAAAGCTGACGCATCAGGGGTCAAAAGTTTAGATTAGTCATCGACTATCGCAAACTTAATGATAAAACAATTTCCGATAGATATCCAATACCGGAGATATCGGAAATATTAGACAAGCTTGGTAGAGCAACATATTTCTCTACCATTGATCTAGTATCTGGATTCCATCAAATTCAACTAGATAAAAAAGACTTCGAAAAAACGGCTTTTTCTGTGAATTCGGGAAAATACGAATTCACCAGAATGCCCTTCGGCCTAAAAAACGCCCCAGCGACGTTTCAAAGGGTCATGGACTCCGTTCTTAGGGAATTTATTGGGGTATGTTGTCTCGTTTACATGGACGACATAATAATTTTCTCAAGTTCGTTCGAAGAGCACGTGAAGGATATTCGAAAGATACTTCAAAAATTAAAGGAAGCATGTTTGAAAATACAGTTGGACAAGTGTTACTTCTTTAGACCAGAAGTCCAATTTTTGGGTCATACCGTTACAAAACAGGGAGTCAAACCGAACAGTGATAAAATCGAGGTGATAAAAAATTGGCCCATTCCGAAAACTGAAAAGGAATTAAAACAATTTCTTGGAACCATTGGTTACTATCGCCGCTTTATTAAAGACTTCGCGAAGATGGTAAAACCTCTCACACAACTACTGCGGAACGATACAGACTTCAAGTTCACTGCAAAAGAAACCCAATGCTTCGAAAAATGTAAATCCCTTCTGATTATGGACCCTATTTTGGCCTACCCCGATTTTGAGAAGGAATTTATTTTGACGACAGATGCAAGCGATTTTGCGATCGGAGCAGTCCTATCACAAGGACAAATTGGCAAAGACCGCCCTATTGCCTATGCATCTAGAACACTTAGCAAAGCCGAAGAAAATTATTGTACCACGGAGAAGGAACTCTTAGCCATCATATGGGCGGTAAAACATTTCCGGCCCTATCTTTACGGGCGACGTTTTAAGTTAATTACCGATCATCAGCCATTAATATATTCCATGACAAGTGCTAACCAAAAATTATACGTTGGAAAATAGACCTCAGTGAATTCGACTTCGAAACAATTTACAAACCTGGACGAGAGAACGTCGTAGCAGACGCCCTTTCAAGAATTAAGCAGACCGACCTCAACGCCAACAACCAGAGTAATACAGAGGACGAACACGACGAAAACAACAGTGACGGAGAGACTGTACACTCAGCAGATACTAGCGACGACCATTACATTTGGACGACAGAGAAACCGACTAACATGTTTAGAACACAACTGATATTCAAAATCCATTCACAAGAACTCGACTTTCACGAACAGATTTTTCCCAAATACCACAGATTCACAATCTCAAGACCAGACTTCAACGAAGAAAACATTGTCGAAATTCTCAAAGAAAAACTTAACCCAAACGGAACTAATTGCATTTACTGTCCCATACCATTAACCCAGATCATCCAAGAAACATACCGAAAACACTTTTCTCACAGCAAAATTTTCAAGATCTATATTTCACAGGTACTCTTACAAGATGTTAGACTCCCGGAGGAGCAGGACGAAATTGTGCGGAAAGTCCACGAGTACGCACATAGAGGAACAAAAGAAAATAAACAACAAATCCTTTTGAACTATTTCTTTCCGGAAATCGACAAAAGCTCAAAATTTACATTAGCAACTGTCCTATCTGCAAGAAATGCAAGTACGACAGAAAGCCCCCAAAATTAATTCAAAGAACCAACAACACGATTCGACCATTTCAAAAATACATATCGACATATTTTTCATAAAAGGCAAAAAAATGTTAACAGTAGTGGACGCTTTTTCAAAATTCGCAAATGTGATCGCTCTGGAAACCAGAACAATTATTGATCTGAAAAAGGCAATCACAGAGCATATTCGGGTTTTCGGTAGACCAGATGTTATAGTTTGCGACCAAGAACCTGGTTTTACTTCTATCGATTTCATAGGCTTCTTACAAGACTTAAATATAGAGATACACCACGCAAGTTGCAGTAACTCGAACGGAATAGTGGAGCGTTTTCACTCCACGTTAATAGAACTTTTCGGACATTAAACCACAGACACAAAGATTTGGAACTACATGACAGAATGAATATCTTGGTAGACATCTATAATAATACAGTCCATTCAGCTACAGGGTACAAACCAAGACAAGTTATCTTTAACCACCAAAACCAGACTAACGCTGACGATATTTTTCAAAACTACAAGAAGACACAATCAGCTATTTTGGTAATGATGGAAAAAGGAAAAGACAAGTAGAGGAAGAAAATAAAGGAAAATCATTACCAGAACAGTTGGTAAACGGTAAAGACGTATACATCAAGGTTACACAACGTATCACAAAAGACAAAGAACCTTTTAAGACCTCACGAGTGCAAGAAAATAACGACCTCACTTATAAAGATTCATTTGGAATAAAAATTCACAAAAACGAATTAAGAGATAAATTTTCTTGAACTCCTTTCAGACTTATACCACTGACTACAGCGACGACCTTTCACGATGTATCAACAAGAAATGGACTACTGACAATCAAATTAGACACTGCCAGAATACGAGTAGGCTATGAGAGACTTATCCACAAAGTTGATTTAGAACACATCAGGCAAAACATCGAATATATAGAGAATCTTGCCACTAAACTTAATATCACAGACCACTTAGAACAAACCTTTCAATTCAAGATTAGGAAAGCATATGAGAAAATGAATAGTTTTACCCTAGAAGACACAAAAGAGGACTTGTAAACGCTCTAGGAAAAGTAGTTAAATTCGTAGCCGGTAACCCGGATCAGGACGATTTAGATTTAATCAACCAAAACTTTGAAATTCAGGATCAAGTCAACAACAAAATTATAGAAAACCAAGCGAAACAAATCAGAATAAATAACTTGCTTCAATCAACAGTTAACAAGGTTTCCAAAACACTAAGGTCAATTTCTATCAAAATAGATGAAGATAATTCAAGAGTTAGCAGAGATTTAGAACAGATCAACCTTATTTTAAATCTAGATATTTTGATTAAGACATTAGAAGATCTGGAGGAACAGTTAGTTTTTTCGAAATCCAATCACTTGAACAAAAACATTCTTAGTCCAAAAGATAAAGAGTATATTTGGAAGTTCTTAGAAAATCAACAAATCAACATGAAATTCGAAGACGAAATGTATAGGCTTGTTTTATCGATCGCCTCTTTACAAAACAACCATATAATCATAATCATCAAAATTCCTATCATCGAGCAGAAGCAGTACAGACTGATGCAACTGGAACCCATCAACACAAACGGAACACGAATCGATACAAACATCCGCTATGTGGCCTATCATCAACACACATTTTACGAGCAGAAGGAAAAGTGCTTCATCTGCGACAATACTAATCCAGTAAACGACGATTGCGTATTCAACATACTCACTAACCGGAAAGCCAAATGTTCAACATACAATCAACCGGAGCAACCAATCATCAAAGAAATCAGCCTAGGAACCATACTGATCGACACAGACACAACAATATACATAGAAGATTCATGCGGGATTCACGTCTAGTATCAACACCAACAATCATCGAAACAGGTAACTGCACAGTTACAGTGCAGAACTTCACATTTAAAAGCAACCCCAAACCTACCGACCAACAAGAATTTTTACACCAATTTTTGGAAAAGAGATATTATTAACCAAGCAAAATACGGACGTAAAAGAACTGCATCTGATGAATCTCAACAGTTTGGAAGAGATCAGAAGGCTTAAATTTCACATAATTAGCTCACAGACAATTGGAGGAGTGCTCATTGTCCTCCTCGTTTCGATAACCCTAATCATTTTCTGCATTCGCAGATACAGAAGTCAACCTTGTACCAAAGATGAGGATACAACCACTTTACACATATCTTGTAGCAATTCAGGTTCGGCGAACGGAAAATTAACAGACAAAACGGTTAATCAACAAAAGGACAACCCATCTAGTTTGGCCAACCTATTCTTTCCGGCCAAATTCACATTCACCGATGACTCTTTGAGGTCAACCGAGGACGCCTGACACTTAGGGGAGACGTTATGTCGGTTCCGGTCACCATCCAACGCCAACACATTCACCTGGCCATAGCAACAGCGAACACCCAGAACCAGCCCATAGCAAGCGCGGAGCCGTAAACGATGAGCCACGCAAAATTCCACAAGCCGTGGGAACAAAGGTTGCATCGGAATCACGCCACCCGGAGGATTGCGGAATCAGCAGATTTAATTAATAAAAGTGATCGATAAACGAGCGACAAGTTTAGTTTTTAGTGTGACATTGTAGAATTCAGTTTAATTTAGTGAATAAATTATTTTTTTATAAAGTCTCGGCGAATAAACGCTTAGCTTATATATATATATATATATATATATATATATATATATATATATATATATATATCAAGTGGACTGTGTTGATTACTTAGGTTTATGGATCGATCAAGGTTTAACGTGGAAACGCACATTTTGAAAGTCACAAGTAGAATAAACTCTATTGCTTTTGCTCTGCGAAAAATTCTAAAATATATATCACTAGACGTAGCCTGGAATATATAGTATGCTTATATTCATCCTCATTTTCTATACATGAACTCAATATGGGGTTGTTCTAAAACTACTGTAAGATTTTCACTTAAGCGAATTCAAAATTCAATCATAAAAACTATAAAAAAAAAGCTTCCTAGGCTATTCCCAACAAATCAACTGTATTCAGAAACATTACTACAACTGTCACAGCTCAATAAATTTGAGATTTGTGTGTTTTTCTATAAAGTTATCAATGGAAGATTAAAATGCAATTTCACACTGATTTCAGTATCTCAGGTGCATAATCATAATACGCGACAACGTACGCACCTACATGTGCATCCATCAAGAACTAGTATGGCTAGGGATAGTGTCATATCTAAAGGGATTCAGTTATACAACTCCCTCCCACAGAGTATTAAAGATGAGCGTTCGTTCAATATTTTTGAATCTAAATTAAGATCGTATCTGTTTAATCATTTATCTTAGTCAATTCAGTATGTGTTAGTACCTTTTTAAATTGAGAAACCGTGCTGTATATTAGACTGGCCCAGGAAACAAAAAGTTGTCTAATTCCACGGGGCACCCCCCAGGATTGTGTCTTTGGGTGAGAAAATCAATCTCTGAAAATTTCAGCTCAATCGCTTGTTACATAAGCTGGCGCACTTGATTTGAAGTTTGTATGGGGATTTCAGCCAAAATGTATAGGAAAATACACCTCCGTCATTCATTCGATCTGGAAATTGGTTCTGATTGCTTGATTGACCTCAGAACTGCAAAAACGGCTACAGAACAATTTCACAGAACATTGTATGATGATTAAATGAACTTTTATATAGGTTTCGGCAACATTTTTTCTCCTCATACTAAGCTGGGCCAGTCTACTGTATATAGCTGGTACGATTATCGTTGGTTAGGTGCTAAACATACTATTAAGCGCAAACAAATTAGTCTCAGTGTTGCCGCCTTAGGATAATCAAAAGTAACGCGTGTTGGCGCGGGACTCCATCCGGAGTCATTATCCTACGTATCTGGGCTCCTAAGGTTGTTGGTATTCCTACTAAGCTGATGCAAGATAGGGAAATGGTATCAATCTGCTGCACTTTAAACGATGTCCATCATGTCGCCGTAAATTCAGGTGTGGTCAATGGTTGGTAGTAGTGGTGGTTGGTCAAATAGGGCTTTATTAAGTAATGAACTCAATTGAAAATTAATTTTAATACACAACACTCTACACTTATCGTATTCACTGCATAGTCAACTGGGCACAGTTTAAGAACTTATACAGTTGAAAACCTAATAAAGAAAAAAAAATTCCATGCGCATCGATGCAACATTGACTATTTTTACACTTTCTACGCCAAAAATGTTTTGAAAATAAAGAGTATGTTTACAACAATATTTTTTTAGGAAGGTTAAAAATGTTCTAACATAATGAGCCGTATTCAAGTCATTGGATTGGATATTTCAAGAATCTTGATATAGGTGATTAAAACTAGGGAAATCAGAGTTATTTTTGATTATTATGATTTAACTTGTTTTTTCCAACCGATGAAAAATGCGACACTTAAGAAAAGGGGGCTTGTTTGTTTTGCTATAAAAAACCAAAATTAATCCAACTAGCGGTGACGATGCCTTTCTCGATTCAATCGTTTGGTTTTGCCTTAGTGTGATACATAAACAATTGCCCACATTAGGGCCGATGCCCACGTAGCGTTTTTTTTTTCAACGCTGCGTGCACGTGGCGTTGAAAAAACGCAGGTGTGCATCGGTGCGGCGACGCTGCGTTACCGCTTTTTCCCGATGCATACATTCGTCCTTTTAACGCCGTGTGCACGCAGCGTTGAAAAGACGCTACGTGGGCATCGGGCCTTACGGCTCTGGCAAACGCTGTATAGCGAATCGAACAACCAAGCTTTTATAGTTCAACACACCATTTTCTTCATAACTTTTAAACGCAATGACCGATCGTGATTATATTCAATAGTGATCAACTAGGGTTTGTCCCGAATGCAACTTGTTGTGAGAAAATCGATTAAGAATTACTATATGAAAAAGTTGCTAATGTTTTTCGGTTTTCGTGCGTTGATTGGTATATAACATCATGGGTCTCCGAGACTTTTATAAAAAGTTCGATTTTGGATTTTGGAAATGATAGCCTTTCGGTATAACTTTGTTGTACGAGAGAAACAACAATCAAGTTTTGGTATAAAAAAATATCTTTTTCATAGTAGAGTATAGTAGTGCTCATAAGTCGATTCTGGAAAGGATAATTTTCTCCAATATTTTTCTTTTGCATGCTATCGGCAATCGGTCGGTATTCTGAAGGTACCGTTTTCACTCAAACCCCGAACATGACTCATATTCCGATCGTCACTTAACTATCAATGATTTTTTGTACTGGCGATCATGATTGTAATAAATTCACAATCGTATGGAAAGAATTACGCGAATTAAGTTTTTACGGCGAGTGTGCGGAATATGAGTCGAGTCATGTTCGGAATTTGAGTCAAAACGGTACGATGTTGTACTCCATGAAACAGTTGAACAGATCAACTAATCATCTTTTTGTGATATCTGGGAGATTTTTGGAAAGATTGAATTTCTCGGGTACTTATTCCAAAAGCCGAATGTGATTTTGTAAACAAAGATTCAAACGTCGATTTGTCCAATCTGATAGCCCTACTACACAAACCATCAGCATAGACAAATAGGGGGAAGATTCGGCTACCTGTTGGTGGTGTTGGTTTGCGTGGGAGTGCCATCAGATTGGATACTTCGACGTTTGAATATTTGTTTACAAAATCACATACGTCCTTTTGAATAAGTACCCTAGATTTGATGTTTTCGCATTCCGGAGCAGAGTTATTCGATGAAAGAAGAGTTCCAGCATTGATAATGGTCCACCCAAAGAACCGGGATCAGGGATTGATTTTCGAAATAGCGGTTTAGCTGGAAGCGCTTTGCTCTCTGTCTTATGACGATCTTTGACGACCTTTTCCAGTACTGCATAAAATACTTAGTGACTGCTCGTAATCGAAATAGGCTTTAAGGTTGATTGTTTCTGCTAAAGAATTCTGAATCAATGCCGAATTTTTTAGCCGATGATGTAGCTGGCTGGTAATTTGTTGATCATAGGGGATCGATGGTTTCTTCAGTGGTTCATCGATCGGTGTCAGTGTTGTTAATTCGTTTCGGTACAGGTTCCTTTCCTTCTTGTTGGATTTGCCGAAATATTGTGTTCTGCATTGCGCGGCCGTCAGTGCCTGTTTTGTCGTGTTTCTGCTCAGTAAGCAGAAAGTTCGCGCGGCCGAGTGAGTAAACAATTGGTGCGTGATTGGACGTGTTTCAGGTAGGATTTAGAACATTCGTAAAATCCGAGTTTTTGGTTCTGTTTTTAATGTTCGGTGAATAAGTGTGCGGTTGAACGTGTTTTGTATATTATGCGGAATATTTGTAAAATCCAGGTTACTTTGTCCTACTTTGGACGTTTCGTAAGTAAACTGATGAATATATTTTAATATTTTTTCAGCATATACTGTTATTGACAAACGCTCTATATGGTCGAATAGAGCTCCCTATTATTCACCTTACCCACTAACACAAATTTTCCTTCCCGAGACATCTATGAAGGTAGTATGGGTTCCTTGCATCTTCACTAGTAGATGTTGAACTAACATTCCTTCCCTTTCTTCCGTGATGGTAAGGACGTGGCCAGGTATACAACTGCTACTGTATAGGAAAAGGTACTAATCCCAAGTACCAATTTGCGACAATATACAGTAGATTGCTCAAATGAGCATTGTATAGCCACCCACGATTTGTACAATCACATATGCTATGCTATGCTATAGGTTCCTTTCCTTCTTGTTGTTGATTGATTGTATAGTCCTCTCCTTATATCCATTGATCTTCGCTGTTTCCTACATGTGTCGTTTTTCCTTCTTCACTCAGGGGCTAGGAGAAGGGAGAAGAGTCTTTGAAGAATATCTAGAGGATATCTAAAACCCACTCTTTCTATCTACGCCATTGCTGAGATTATTTACGGCAGCTAAGTACTATTCTGCCGTAATCTGAAAAAGTGACGTATATGCCATTCTCCAAAAATGGTGTTAACGAGTACTACTCATCAAGCTCTTTAACAGAAAAATGGAAAACATGCATGTTGTAAAATGGCTGTTATGTCACTTTTCCAGATTACGGCAGTATTACTGTTCTCCCAAGGTTCCCAAAAACCAAGAACTCGTGACGTGCCAGAACACATTTCCTTAGCGGGAAAATAAAATATAGACGGGATTCGACTCGGCAGATTCTACTCCACATCACACCAAGTGAAACAATGCACTTGTCATAAGAATATCGGAATCTGACAAGCACTGCTCATTGTTCCGAGTCCCCAAAACGTAACACGAAAACGACATTTGATAGGTTTCATTCCAACGATAACGAACACCGATTTTTTTTCCACCGAAGAAGCGCTCCAACTCAGTAAATATGTATAAAGCAGGTATGCATAAATCAAACTATCCGATATCGTTCCAATCGCATTGAAATGCAGCGCCAAAAAATTTCGGCATGTCATCGTCGTCGTTGCCACGCATTAATTCAACCGATTCGATTTTGGTTTGTTTTTTTTTCGCCATGTCGTCAACTTTGGAACAGAAACAGAACTGTGAAGGCCCGTGGTGTGAACCACATTTTGCACACGGGAGACATGAGGATTCAAGCACAACCGTCATGGCATGTCGTCGCCAGAGGCATTGCATTGCAATTCAGAATAATTGGGAATATATTTGGTGGGAAAAACGAGAAAGCGAAATAATTATACGGTATGTATAATAAACTACTCCATTTCCGTAGTTGTAAGTGTTCAGATGCAAAGGCGTGCAGCAACTGATTGCTTAAGAGAGTGGGAAAGAAATGGGTAGGTAGATTCTATCGTTCCATCCTAGGTTAATTCCATAATAAAACCACTTAATAAAACAAATGAATCAATGAAAACATGAATTTTTAGTTTTTCATAACGGAAATGCTTGTCGATCGATCACCGTTTAGACCTATAGAACAAATCACCATTTTTCTAATTATGTGAAATGTGGTTTGAGCAACCTTCCTTAGCCGCGTAATTAGATGCGCGGCTATAAAGCAAGACCATGCTGAAGGTGGTTTGGTTAGTTAACGCGTAAGTGTACGGTCTAAACTGTTGAGTTGGACAATTGCCTGGAATAGGTTTAAGAAGTCCATTCCATCTAGCAAAGCAGTTCCTACTGGGGCCATAGAAAACTAATTGTCGGGACAGATTACATTCCCATCACCACACCAAGCAATTCGAGGTTGATTGTAATCACCACACTATGCAATGAAGTCGGAAATCGGGATAAAAATCGCTGACACCTGCCATTACAATCAGTGGGACTTATTTCTATTATAGAACTGCATGATATTATGGTGTGTTGGGCGTCTCTGAACCCATTCTAAACATAAATAAAACAGCATATGTTCATATCCCACATGTTTTCGATTCCACGAAAACCCAAGCAGGCAATCAACATAGTTTGGTATTCCAAGTTTCTTTTAAAATTATTTCCAAACACAAAACACCATTTCATTACATTCAATACACATTGATTGACCAACCACATCCGCGCGCAGAATGCTTTTAAAATTCTGAATTCGAACCTTCCCATCTATTGATGCTGCTTTCCTTGAATGCTTTCCGTGCTCCTAGGCCAACGCCTGGAACAGGCAAAGGTATGTGAGCCGCTGTCCTTCCAATGATTTTATACCCACCCGAGGCAAAAACCGCAGATAAAAGCGAAAGACCTTTTCCAGTCGCCAAAGTTTTCCGAACGCACACAGACACACACACACTCACACCAAAATACCGCAAACATTAAAATGCTTTCCATGTTTATCGCCACACCCGAATGAAACCCTAAGCAAACACGTGAGTACGGCGAACTGCTCATATGTGTCAGGGGCCGCCGCCATCGCTTCAGCCTTTTTGTCGAGGATTTCTTGAAAATTCTTGCGGAACATGACGAACATTGAAACTTTGCCACAGCCGGCATAGCAACAAACGGGGCTCTCGTGTTGATGAAGTGTGCAGAATGAGGAGGCGTTGCTTGGTCGGTGCGGTCGGTCGTGCAAAGTGACCGTCCACATATTACGTTTGGATCATTCCGACCGTCTCAATGCGTTTGTTGCGATGTGGGAGAGCTCCTCAAGCATCGAAAATATATTCCAAATGCCTAGCAGTAATACGTAATGTGTGGCACACTGCATATAGAGACATACTCCGTTTCTGGCGCTTTGAACTTTAAAGCGAATTTAGTGGAGATCCGGAAATACATTTCGGTCCGATGATAAGACGGGAATGGAAACTGTTCCGTTGCATACTTAATACGGCGGAGATGCGATGGGTGAAAAACGTGCACACTTTCGATGTGCCGAATAGGGGAGGGAGGCTGACCTGGTTGCAAGTGGATGTCACGTTATTCGTGTTTTTACCTTTAAAATATAAGCCGGGAAAGTTTTCCTGTTGTGTGTAGCTTTTAGCAGTAAGCGGAGGGAAAGTCGAAAAAAAGTGGCTACACGTGCAAGATCCTGTAGTAGTTTGGTTCAGCAGGTGAGTGCCATTACAAATAAGAGATAATGTGGAATATGTTTGAATTGAGCTAAATGTTGAAATTTGTTTTTATCGGTTTCAAAATCTGAAATAGATCACATGTCTTAAGTTCTAGTGAAACTTCGCACAGGAATTTCTGGTTTCCAACAAGTATAAGAGGCGGAAGATGAAATACGTTTCTGAACACCTCCATTTCCCATACCTGGAAAAATAGGGTGGCAGAAGTACGGAAACATTCGAAAGCATTAGTCTGAGGTAAGTGAACTCATTTGAGCTGTGGAAAAATGTTTTCTCTCAACAACGGCAAGCATTTCCCGGAAGGCGAGACAGTTGGTCCCAGCGTTCATGATGTGATTTGAAACGTTCCGAGAAATGGCTTTGACAATTATTATGAAAACAGGCCACTCAATGCTTTTAGGCTTTTAGACATCCTTAATAACATTGAAAAACAAGTCATCTAGACGAGTAGTGATCAAAATATGGGTATACTAACACCAGCTCTTCCAAACTTAAACATTGTTGATTCTAAAAAAAAGATCCTGAAAAAAAGATAAATCCAGAAAAGTCCCGAGCGAAATGGATCAGAATCAAGTGAGATAAGGCCATTTCTTAATAATCAGTTCCGATCAATACTTATCGAAGGGGTCGGGTTACAAGTTCGTTTGAATCTCGCTTTTTGATAGATCGTCCACTATCATATTATTCCAGAAGGCTTCTTATGTGTCAAGATTGAAAAACCAATTGAATAAACGGATCCTGTAGTCGCTGGGATGCCCCCGAGGAACCTGCGATTGGGGAAATTTTAGTTTCAGCACCAAAATCAGTCATTCGCCGGCTCTTTTTTTTTCATGGTTTTCAATCAGGAAGCGAAGTATGAATATAAAATGGACCATTGACGGCTCTGACCGCTTCCAGGACCTACTGATTGGCCCCAGGGAACCTGTGAATAAAGACATTTAAGTTTTTGCATAAAAATCAGTCATGGGACAGCTCTTTTTCATGGTTTCTGATCAGGAAACGAAGTATCAATATAAAATGGTCCATCGGCAGATCTGACCGCTTCTGGGACCTACTGACTGCCCCAGGGAACCTGAGGAAATGAATTTTTAAATTTTAGCTTTACATAAAACCAGTAATTCGATAGCTCTTCTTTCATAGTTTTCGATCAGGAAGGGAAGTGTGAATACAAAGTGTGAAAGGGAACATTTTAGTCTTAGCACCAAAATCAGTCATTCGAAGGCACTTTGTTCATAAGTTTCAACCAAGGAGCAAAGTATGAATATAAAATGGGTTAAAGTCGGCTATGACTACTTCCAGGACCTACTGATTGCCCTAATTACTGACCTAAACCTTCAACCTGAAGGAATCGGAGTTATCAAGAGTCTATTTTATATTCATGATAAAAACCATGAACTGAGAGCCGTCACGGAAACAAATGCATACCCACAGGCATGAATAAAAAATCATGAAATCATGAATCAGGTCAGTTCATGAAACCATGATGATAATTCATGATTTCAGAAACATTATTCATGGTACTAGGCAATCCTCATCAGTCGACAGTATGCAAAACCGGTTATACTTCGAACACTCCATTCCCAAGAAATAAGAACGGCTGAGAGGTAGCACGCCAGACTCTCGCTTAGTGTACTCGAGTTCAAATCCCCTGTTGAACTTTTTTTATTCTGTCGATCTTAACAATCAAACTGTAACGCATTGGTTGCGTTACGCGAAAATAAATCATGAAATCATGATTTATATTCATGGTGTATTTTCATAGCATGAAAACACAACAGATTCATGGAATCATGAATTATTTTCTCATTTCTGAGAACGGATTTTTACCCGTGTAGAGTGACTGGTTTTGGTGCTGAATGATCCTTTCAACAAGTTAGATTGAGGCAATTCAAAAGTCCTGCAAGCGGTCAACACACACGAACTGGGAACAACTTTCATAGTGATGGGCGATATGCAAAGACGCGTGATCGGGTGGTGGCCGATCAATGAAAGAATGTGCAGGTTGAGGATCAAAGGCCGGTTCTTCAACTTCAGCATAATCAACTACCATAGCCCACACTCCGGAAGCACTGAGGACGCATTCTACGCGCAACTGGAACGTGAATACGACAGCTGCCCAAGCCACGACGTCAAAATCATCATAGGAATTTTGAACGCTCAGGTTGGCTAAGAGGAGGAGTTTAGACCGACTATTGAAAGGTTCAGCAATCACCGGCTGACGAACGAAAACAGCCTACGACTAATTGATTTCGCCGCCTCCAAGAATATGGCCATTCGCAGCACCTACTTCCAACACAACCTACCGTATCGGTACACCTGGAGATCACCACTGCAGACAGAATCACAAATCGACCACGTTCTGATTGATGGACGGCACTTCTCCGCCATTATCGACGTCAGGACATATCGACTCGATTGCATCGACTCTGACCACTATCTGGTGATGGTGAAACTGCGCCCAAAACTATCCGTCATCAACAATGTTCGGTACCGACGACCGCCGCGGTACGACCTAGAGCGACTGATTCAACCTGGGGTGACATTGCGCATCTCGAATCGATTCACTCGATTCGTACGTTTTTGCATTCGTTTCGAAAAAAATGCGGCATTATGTATTTCGTTCGACTTTATTCAGTCGCAGTACAAGATTTCGAATGGTGCTGTACTAGCTCAATCGAGTATGTTCTGTCAAACGAAATGTAAACAGAGAGAATAAGAGATAGCTGTCTCCGTGTTTAGTATGCCGCCCGCTGGAGAGACAACCTTCAGCGCATGGCGAATGTGAGTAAACAGAGAAAATAAGAGTAATTTCATCTGCGTGTAGCATGTTGCCTGTTGGAAAGGCATCCTTCATGGCATGAATTGGCAGTTAATTTATAAACAAGCAAATCGTGCTCAATGACTATAAAAGCAATATTATTTATTGAGCAGTTGAAACCGATTAAAACATTATGCCGATACGACATGTTTTATAAATTGAGATATAGTTACGACACAAATTATAAGTTATAATAAATTATAAGCAACTCGGCCGTACGAAAACCATTTTGTTTTTGTTAACTGTCTTGGCTGTGCATGGCTTTTCTAAAGCATTTGTTTAGTTTGATTGCTCTAATTGTAATCAAGTGTCGGTCTTCCACCGTCATTAGTCGTCTGAGTACACGCGACCGCATGTGTAGAGCAATCAAAGTCATCAAACGCTTTAGCATTTATTATATTTATTCGAGTTTATGCCACATGTGCAATTTTCAGCTAAATAATTTAAAGCTAAAAAAGGATTCGATAATAAATTACTTTGATGTTTCCATGTGTTTTAGTTAGATGCACTTGGGTCATCTCTTGCGCGTTTTTTATTTAACTCAACTATTTTTACGTAGATTTTGGAATATATACGTTTTTACGCAGATTTTCCCCATAGATTTTTCACGCGGTTTATCGGAATTGTCAAGAAATACGTAAAAACTGCAAAAAAACGATTTAAGTTGAAGTCGTTTTTACGAGGATTTCGGGATAATTAGAGATTGCATATTGTCTGGAAACTATAAAAGTAGGTATACTAATGACATTCTTTCCTTCAAGATACAATAATGAAACATTTATATTGTAGGGTGCTCTCAATACGATACACCGCGCGGCTGTGTTTGTTTCCAAAAGCGCATTTGCACAGGATTCCACGCGGTGTTTCCCATTCGAAAGGAACAACCGCACGCCGCATTGCTATCTCCCCATAAGAATCGAGTATACGGGCAGCAAAAAGCGCGGTGCGTCGTTTCCTCTGGGGAGCGCCGCGTGTACTTTTGGGCAAATGCGTTAATACTCTTCCCGTAGAGAAATGATAACAAATATAATGAAAAACTTTCAGCAAGAAATGACTCTCGAACAACATTCGAAAGCTATAAAGGTGACGAGTGATTTTCATTCGACTTGAGTCGTTTTTCAGTGTGCTATCGAGTCTCCATAATGCCAAAATATCTCGTTATTCTTGTACCTCCTCGAGCATACTCGAACGATGAGTCGTTTTCGAGATCGAATCGAAAGCCGTAATGCCAAACATGTTCGACTCGATAGAATTACGTTCGAATCGAGATGCACAATGCCACCCCTGATGTCGCCACTGCATACGCGCAGCATCTCGAGGCAGCGTTGCCGGAAGAGGGTGAGCTCGATGGGGCCCCTCTTGAGGACTGCTGGAATACAGTCAAAGCAGCCATTAACGACGCAGCGGAGAACAACGTCGGGTATATGGGACAAAGTCGACGGAACGATTGATTCGACGAAGAGTGCAGACAGATTCTGGAGGAGAAGGACGCAGCGTGGGCGGTCGCGCTGCAGCAAGGTACCCGTTTTAGACGGAAGCGGAGACAGCAGTTCCGCCTTTTTCAGGAGAAGAAACGCCGCCTGGAAGAAGCGGAGTGCGAGGAGATGGAACAGCTGTGCCGTTCTCAAGAAACACGCAAGATCTATCAAAAGCTTAACGCATCCCGCAAAGGCTTCGTGCCGCGAGCCGAAATGTGCCGGGATAAGGATGGTAGCATCTTGACGGAAGAACGTGTGGTGATCGAAAGGTGGAAGCAGCACTATTTGAATGGCGCTGAGAGTACTGGCAGTGAAAGTCAAGGCAGCGGAGGAGATGAATACGTCAGTTTAACGGACGATGGAAACCAATCAGCTCCCACCTTGAGGGAAGTTAAGGATGCTATCCAACAGCCAAAGAGCAATAAAGCAGCTGGTAAGGATGGAATCGGAGCTGAGATCATCAAGATGGGCCCAGAAAAGCTAGCCACTTGCCTGTAAAAATTGATAGTCAGAATCTGAGAAACTGAACAGCTACCGGAGGAGTGGAAGAAAGGGATTATATGTCCCATCTACAAGAAAGGCGACAAGCTGGAGTGTGGAAACTTTTGAGCGATCACCATCCTTAATGCCGCCTACAAAGTGATATCCCAGATCATCTTTCGTCGTCTATCACCATTAGTGAATGAGTTCGTGGGAAGTTATCAAGCCGGCTTCGTTGACGGCCGCTCGACAACGGACCAGATCTTTACTGTACGGCAAACGGTGGATGGTGTGCGAAACTTGGTGAAGATTTCGGGCGAACATTCCAGTTCGTTCGAATCGCGCCGGGGACTAAGACAAGGTGATGGACTCTCGTGCCTCTCATGCGGAGAGCTGGGTGTAACAGCCGGGGTACGGTTTTCAACAGATCCAGTCAATTTATTTGTTTCGCGGATGACATTGACATTGTCGGCCGAACATTTGCAAAGGTGGCAGAACTGTACACCCGCCTGAAACGTGAAGCAACAAAAGTTGGACTGGTGGTGAATGCGTCAAAGGTGGTGAAGGCGCATCATCTGTGGAAGTCGGGCCTACTACGGGCTCCAGAAAAAACTGCAGTCAATAAAGATTCGCCACCGCATGTGTCATGTACAAGACGCTAATAAGACCGGTTGTCCTCTACGGACATGAAACATGGACAATGCTCGAGGAGGACTTGCAAGCACTTGGAGTATTCGAGAGACGGGTGCTTAGGACTATCTTTGGCGGTGTGCAAGAAGACGGTGTGTGGCGGCGATGAATGAACCATGAGCTCGCCCAGCTCTACGGCGTACTCAGTATCCAGAAGGTAGCTAAAGCCGGAAGGGTACGGTGGGCAGGGCATGTTGCAAGAATGCCGGACAGCAACTCTGCAAAGGCGGTGTTCGCCTCCGATCCGGCAGGTACGAGACGGCGTGGAGCGCAGCGAGCGAGATGGGCAGACCAGGTGCAAAACGACTTGGCGAGCGTGGGGCGTATTCGAGGGAGAGATGCGGCCTCGAACCGTGTATTGTGGCGTCAAATTGTTGATTCAGTGTTATCTGTTTAGATGTAGACTAAATAAATGAATGAAATGAAATGCAAGCGGTCAGAGACGTCAATGGCCCCTTTTCATATTCATATGTCGCTTCCTGATCCGCAGCCATGAAAAAAGAGCAGTAGTTTGACTGGTTTTGGTGCTGAAACTAAAATGTCCTTTTCCACAGGGGCAATCTGTAGGTCCTAGAAGCGGTCAGAGCCGTCAATGTTCCATTTTATATACATACCTCGCTACCTGATCGAAAACCATGAAAAAAGAGCTGTCGAATGGCTGGTTTTGGTGCTAAAACTGAAATGTTCCCTTCCACAGGTTCCCCAGGGCCAATCCATAAGTCCAGAAAGCGGTAAGAGCTCTCAATGGTTTATTTCATATTCATACTTCGCTTCCTGATCGAAAACAATGAAAAAAGAGCCGTTGAATGATTGGTTTTGGTGCTGAAACTAAAATGTCCCCATTCACTGGTTCCCCGGGGCCAATCAGTAGGTCCAGGAAGCGGTCAGAGCCGTCAATAGTCCATTTTATATTCATACTTCGTTTCCTGATCGAAAATCACCACAAAAGAGCCTTTTTTTATTCTTTATTAAGGCCGTTACAAATATTTAATTAGGGTCAAGGGGGGGAGGGTAATAATAAATAAATATTAAAATGAAAAAAATCAAAAAGCTCCTCGGATTTCTTGAAGAATGTTTTGGAAATCCTCAAAATTATCCGAATTTTATTTGGTTGCCTCTCAAACTTTTTTGGCAAAAAAAACCGAGGGGTGGGAGACAAAATGGTTCTTAAATATTTGTATCGTCCTAATTGTCGTGACCCGATCGAGATTTCCAGTCTCGACCGTTAGTCTCAACAATACTCAGCAAACTCTTTTTTGCACTTTTCAGTCTCCCGGCCTACTCCTCTGCCCTTCCGTCAGGGAGCCTACCGGAGACGTAAACAATCTATCTTTTTTTTTGTAATTTCGCTTTTTTACTTCGCTTTTACATATTTACCTGATTGATTTTCTATTCCACTTCAATTTTAATTTCGGGGAGCACAAACACAATCACAAAAAGCGTAGTTTTAATTAACTACCGGCTGCGTCATGGTCGTGACCCGATCGAGATTTCCAGTCGATTTCCTACCGACTGCGCCATTGTTGAGACTAACGGTCGAGACTGGAAATCTTCTGGAATAAAATCATAGCTAACGATCTATCAAAAAGCGAGAAAATGAAGTTGTGGCATCACCTTTGATAAGTATTGATCGGAACCGATTATGAAGAAATGGCCATATCTCACATAATTCAGATCCGATTTCAAATCCCAATATGTGGTTCCAATCGGCAAGAGCCCTACTCCATTTGTGGTCCCTAATATTATTCAATTTTTAACCACAACTCATCCTAATATCCACCTCAAATTTTCGGTTTTAAAACTACCTCCGAAAAACCCGGAAAATCTCCGGAATCCGGTGGCCATAATCGGTTCCATGGACATACTGTGAAACTGCATTAATTTTCTAGTTCGAGCATGCCTGAATTGTAAAAATTGGATGATAACTAAGATAGCTACAACACATCTAATTTTACCCAAAATTTGCCGATCCTACTTATTTTGTCCATCCCCTGTATACTAAAAAGACTTGAGTGAAATTTTCTTAGCGTGTTTTTTGTATGGAGATCGAAATTTGGCCATAACTTTTGATCCCAGAGTCCGATCTGGTCAATTCTCAGTAGGAAACAATGGAACAGGATTAGCCGTTGAATGCAGCAAACAAATCAGATGAAGATGAGTGCCTTAAAAATGAGTGAGATTTATTTTGCGCACATACATACACACACATACACTTGAGTGATTCAAATTTTGACTTTTTCGCTCCTCTATGCTTAAACGATTACATTTGCTGTTTTAATAATCATCCTTAAGCTAGGACATCATCTCAACTCGTCGAGCTGAGTCGATTGGTATACATTATGGGTCTCTGAGCCTTCTATCACAAAATCATCTTGGTAGAAAATATACAGCCTTTTCGTTGCACCTTGGTGTGCCAGAAAGACAAAAATGGAACTATAAAAATAAAAATTGTGAAAATATGGAAATATAAATAAATAAAAATACAATAAATAATAAATACAAGTTTGAGAAATTTGGATATAGAAATATTAAAATTACCAGAGTTCGTACTTTTTGTTTCAGAAACAAGCGATTTTTGGGCCGAAGGAGAATCTGTTTTAGAAAGTCTGTGGTGAAAAACATTTTTCACATGCCACTTTTTCCTTTAGAACAAGCCTGAAAAATAAACGAATATTGTGGCAACTTGATAGATTTCTTTTTTCATTGCATGGTTCGTACGCCTCATTCATTTTTGCGTACATTTTCGGTGTGCTTTTTTTTTTTAAATACAAATATGAAGATATAAAAATATGAAGATATAAAAATATGAAAATATAAAAATGTGAAAATATGATAGCCTTTATGGCACTTGAACTGAAACATTTGAATAGATCAATTGTTTCCGTTGGCTAACGCTGGACAATCATATTTTATTGATTGTAGCTATTAATGTTGAGTTATGTTATTTCGCCAAACTTTTTCTTAAATTCCGAACACCACTTGAAATATACTAGAATGCAAAATTTCAACGTTATCTCATAGTTCGACAATTATAATGTCTTTGTTATGACCGCAACGGGATTCTAACCCAGAACACCAACAAAAATAGTTCTAAGTTGCGCTCATTCTAGCCACACCACCCAATGACTACTTATTGCGGATAGGTTATTTGTCCATAAAGGCTACTCTTGCTTGCATTGGTGACGGTACGAAAAGGATGAAAGAAGTGAGAAAACGAGAAAATCAACTTTTCGCTGCACTGTCAGTGAGAGAAAATAGGGAGCGGGACCATTTGGGCAGCATCCCTTATTCCCGTCCGCAACGTTAATAACTCGACCACGTTCCAACCAAATTGATTTTTTGTACATCACTAGATGTCGACAGAAACTAACCATGTACTAAAAAACAAGTAACTCGGTTGTAATGCGATCGAATAATGAACGTTGTGAACGGGAATAGGAGGTACTGCCCAAATGGTTCTCTACCCTAGTTATCTCCCATCAGGCCTTTTTTCTTTCCCGAAAGCATTACGAGCATTACGATCCTTAAAAATTAAAACCATAGAAATATGAACAAATAAAACATATCTAGACCAACATTTGAAAAGGGCGTAACAGCCAAAATTTGATCTCTCCAGTATTTTGTCTATGTATATAGCTATGTATGTAGATAAGGAATCCGATGGAATAAATTTTGGCTGTTACGCCCTTTTCAAATGTTGATCTAGATATATAAATAGGAAAACGTATAATGAAAAATTTGATAGTGTTCATGAAGGACTTCCACAGTTATTAACTGCGAATTTTCTAAGCCAGGTTATCATTTTTGCATTCGTCTATCGTGAGGATAACACGATGATACTTTTATGCCCAGGGAAGTCGAGACAATTTCCAATCCGAAAATTGCCTAGACCGGCACCGGGTATCGAACTCAGCCACCCTCAGCATGGTCTTGCTTTGTAGCCGCGCATCTTATCGCACGGCTAATGAGGGCCCCCATGAAAGTAGAATAAAGTTAAATTATGAAAATATAAAAATGTGAAAATTATGGAAATATGAAAAATTGAATTCTAACTGAAGTGTGTCTGTGCTTTGGAGCTTATTTTTAAATGAAAATTAATAATGTTTACATCTTATACATGATAAGGAGGGGGGGGGGATAAATTGGTTACAAGAGATCTACAAGCTTCTGTATCTCCATAATCGACATTGGAAAGTCAATTTGGTTTATTTTGTTAGGTTATTTCTAAACCAACTTCTGATTCTTTCCTTCTTCCTTCTCTTCCTTCTGATCCTTCTGATTCTTCGTCCACATATATAGCTATATATCGAGACGAAGAATCAAAAGGAATAAATTTTTGCTGTTACGCCCTTTTCAAATGTTGATCTAGATATATAGAAAGCGTCCTTGGCAAGCGGCGAAATAGTTAATTGTTCGATACTACTACAAACACAGAAAAACTATAACCATGTTTCACTCAAACGCGCATTCAATGGGGATTTCTGCACATTATGAAGGACTGTCCTAAACTAATAAAAATCGTACAATGCTAGTTCGGTGGCTCCTGCATGCTAACTGTAAATTTGTCAAAGAACTGCCCATGAGAAAAAAAGGAATTGTAACAATCTCCTAATGGCGCGTCCTCCAGTTTACGTCCTCCAGTTTTTTAATTTTAAAGGGGGTTTTGTTTGGGTTTGTGAAGCGGGCTTGGTAGTCATATGGCTACTGCTTCTGCCTCATACGCAGGAGGTCGTGGGTTCAATCCCAGGTCCGTTCCATTCTCCTACTTTGTATCTTTCTCTTTATTTCTCATGTTCTAGCAATCGCTAGAACTGGAAATGGACTTCCATACCGTTTCCATTACTATTCCTATACCTTCAACTTGAGTATTCTAACAGTAATCTGCTAGAATTGGAAATGAACTATAGAGCTCGTTTCCTACATCCAATTAGAAATTCCATCAGTTACCTTCTCCTACCTATCACATTGGCAGCTCGTTAGCCAAGTCGGACCTCTGCCTCTCCAACCTAACCCAGAAATTCCAACAACTCGTGGCAAGTGCAGAGGTATATTCGGCTTGCAGTGGGCGAGTGATTGCATCATCATTTTCTCCCCTTCCCTACATTGACTTGCATTCTGACGTGGCAGGCGCTAGTATGGCCTAACAAATGAGATCACCAGTACTTGTACATTGAAGATGTGTGCTAGTTCCGCAAACATCTCTTGGTTCCCTGTGCAAGAACAGCTGATCTGGTCATAATGGAGTAGCAACTGCAAGCAGTCAATCAAGCTCAAGCTTAAAGGGGGGTTTGTTTGGGTTTGTTTTGGGAGGATTAGGTATGGCCGTTTACTAACCTTGGGTACCTTTTATGTTTAATGCAACTAGGAAGATGCCGATGACCTTGCTTGGTGGCGTTCAACGGCTTGATACGCCCGGAACGGAGAAATGGGTTCGACGGGTTGGCTGGCCCGGAATGAGGAGCAAAATGGATGCGGCGGCGAAAGCGTAGCGTCGCTGGGTTGGTCGCCGGAGTCGTCCGATAGGTTCTTAGGCCCGTTCTTCGGAAGAAGGTTCGTCTCGAAGCCCTTGACGTAGCCTGTTTTTTCAAAGCGGAGGCGGTACTCGCAGGCTCACGTTGTTGGGTTAGTCACTGGAGGCGTCCGACGTGTTTGTTGGCCCGTTCCTCGAAGTAAAGGTTGGACTCGAAGACTTTCTCGTGGCTTGGCTGCGTCCGACGGGTTCGTATGCTCGTTTTCCCCGGAGCAGAGGTTTTATTTGAAGACATGCAAGTGGCTTGGTTGGCGTCTCACCGTTTGATGAACATTCTTTTTTTAGTTTTGCTCGCTTCAACTGCCCACGACTGACTCCTCAATTCCTTTGTTTTCTCACGTCTCCTTGCTACAATTTTCTTCCAGAATTCGAATCAACCGATTTTTTTCGCTGATTACGAATGATGTGCAGGTATGTAAGTTATTTAATGAAGGAATTGAAGATTTTAATAAATTTGTGCATTCGACCTTTTGTCCCTTCGACCTTTAGTCTCTTCGACCTTTTGTCCGTTGCCCTTTTGTACTTCATCCTTTTGTCGTCCGGCCTTCGGTCCCAAAGTCGATGAGAAGGCTGGCTTCAACACGTGACTCAGTGACGGGCTTTTTTTTTGTAGGTGGGTGCTTTGTTATAACTTTCGCGGTGTCAGTGATTTATGTTTGGTTAATTTAAACAGATGGTCACACTGGAGCTGTCCGTCGCATCAATAATCGTGGTTAATTTGTTTGATGATATTCACCTCAGAGCTGTCTTATCTCAGCTCAGTGAATAACATAACAGTATAGCAAAGCAAGAAAATTCGGCCAAAATGTCCTTTGTTATTCTTCTCTACTCGGGTTTCGTTGTTTTGATAAATTAGACGGATGCCTGCTTTACTACCAGCTCCCCTAGTTACAATCGCATTTCCAGCCAACCGTCCTCCAAGGATGTTTCTGACGCCGAAAACAACCCACCGCCCAAGGAAAATACGAAGACCAAAGTGAACCGTGTAATCTCTTTGAAAATCTTAATAAAAAAAACGCGCGCGGCTGCACACTTGCGGGTTGGGTAAGAGCAAGTTCTTGTGCGGGTCTCCCAGTCTTTTATTTTAAGTCGTCTTTGGACGATGTAAACTGGAAGCCATGCCATCCAACCGGTAGATTACCACCCATCGTATCGGTGTGCTTTTCTTTTTAATTCCAGCTCTCGAGGTGGGAATGATGGAATTCAAGCAACAGGGACGGGGGCACCGAACAGGAGCTCACCTACCAGGCTACCCCGGAGTGCAAACCAGCACGTAATGAGTGTCGTTCTAAAGATTAGAGGGCGGAAAGCAACGAGGCAAATTGTGAAGCTTTGAAGATGAAAGCTTGTAAAGCGTTTGTTGATTGTTCGCAGTTTGAGTGAAAGCGGGGATGAACGGTCTGACGGAATGGGCTCGCCATGTTTAAATGCATCTAATTAGAGGCACCGGAAAATTGCCAAGAGGATGGAATTGTAGACGCGGCACTTCACACTATTTATGGTAATGACACTCAGGAAAAGAGTAATCATGATGTTTGAAGAATAAACGGCAGTAAAGATAAAAACTTCGGCAATAGCAGAAAAGTGGCGGCGGAGAGAAAAATTAAAAATTATAACTGTCTGTACTGGGAAACATTTTGGTTCTTTGTGGGGCCCAGAAAATGAACAATTTTGCTAAACTGGATCGATTGTGGGAAAATAACTTTATGAAGAGCATTGAATGATTTAAGTATGGTTACTGCTCCTGGATTTCATCTCATTGCTCCTATGTTCATCATGGAAAAGAAAAATTTGATTTGTTTTCATGTGTTTTAAGCAGTGAGCACGTTTCGTAACAAAAAACAAGCGAAAAGATTCGTGTTGTATTTCTTTCTTACGCGACGAGATGAATATATATTCAGTGAGATAGAAATGTGAACAGTTCTCCAAGTAAGTACCTTAGCTAATCGTTTCTAAAACATGAGAATCGTGCCCAAATAACAACAAATAATTGCATGGTTTTGATAACTTTTTAATGATCAAATTTGGGGTGGCCCTAACTCTGGGAAAAAATAAATGTTTAATACAATTCTTTCGCATCAGTAAAACCTGAGCATAGTTTCATGATAATAAACTATGACCAAGAGTCAAAATGCACAAGTAGATTTCTGTAAGCTGTTTGAGCGCCATTATTGAATTGGAATCGTATTCAGCAAACTCAGTCATATTTTTATCCGAGGAAAACTAATCTGTTGCAGCTTTCACATGATTTTCAAACCCATTTGACCTGTGAAGCTATACTCACTGCTAGTCTTAGAAGCTTTCTTAAGTGCACCTCAGTGGATAATTAAAAACTTGAGAAAGGTCGCTAAATTAAACGCAATTACCGTCTCCGGAGCATTCGTTACGCAATATCGCTTCCCCACTATTAGAGCGCCCAGGTGCTAGCCATTTTCAGCTGGGGCACGGAAAAGCCGCACGCTGCGTGATGATTCCTGTGTGCCGCTGCTGCCGCCATGGAAGAAGAAAAGTTTCTCCAACCACAAAGAGCAACAAAAAAAAAGAAATCTAATGTAAAAATCATTATCCCCCACCTCCCCGAAAGTGATGGGGGAGCTCCGTCGACGGGAACGACCACCTCCTGGTGGTGTGCCCCGTCGTCGTACCGGTAGAGAAGCAAAATGGCGCAAGCAATTTAGAGGCAAATGAGCTTGTAATGATTGCCAAAGAGATTTTTATGAAAGATTATGATTTCTTTTTTGCCTATTCTGACCGGCTGACTGCTAACTGCCACGGTTCGATCCAGTGTTGCCATAGCTTTTGTTTAAGTTTATGGTTTTTGGTGTGCCCACATTTATCAACGGAACCAACTGAATACAACCAAACGATTTCGTGGGGAACACACAATTTAACCTTCATTTATCTCTCTGAAGCCTTACATCTCAACCGTAGAGTAGTCACAGCTCAGTCAGTTCAATTTTAAACTAAACTGCTTGGCCGCGTTAGTGTATAAGAAATGACCTTTCCATTAGAAACTTTGGAATCTGTAAGGTTTTAAAAGTTGAAAAACCTACAAAGGTGGTCGCGCTGTAAAGAACGATTGCGATGGTGGGTAGTTCAGTTTAAAGTTTAACCCCTTAGGCGTTGTTCGTTTTTGCGACCAGCCAATAAAATGGACTCGCTGATGACATTTCTAGTCTTTCGCACGATGCCACTCCAATTGCGGAAGTAAGAGTGAAAACTTGCTTCAGCCATCAATTGATGGCGGGAGGTCGCTCAGATTGGACCCCTGCATCGCTGCTGCAGTCTGTAGATCAGTTCACCACCAAAGCTTGGGAATGAACAGGGATTTTACAGCATTGCTACAAATATTCTAGCTAGTAAATTAATCTGTCGGGGAATCCTGGTCTTTTTGGAGCCACGATGTGTGTCGTCTGGTCAGAGGATAGAGATGTTATCTGCGAACATAGACAGTAGGGGAACTAGGTTTAAAATGCGCCAGTCAGCTAATACGAGCCATTGCATTTTCTAAGTTAATAGGCTAAATTAAGTTACAAAACCGATGGCAGCTGGCGCCTAAACATGTTTTTAGATCAACAAACTAAAAATAATAGTCAAGACATTTATAATGAAATTTTAAAAAATAAATTTGTTTTTTTCCGCCTTTTGATAAAATTTAAGCTTCCGTTCCCTTAAGGATTTTCCACTAAATAAAAACATTTTTTCAATAATCTTTGCACATGTCTGGAAAAACAAACTATTAAAGATTGTGCCAAGTTACTAAAAAGTTAACTTTACTACATTTTTCATAGAAAAACTCACATTTTATTAAAATCTCTGCATGGAGGATAAAACGCGCCCATCTAATGTGCTTCACATAGTTTGAGAAGGCGTAAAGCTGATAATAATTTATTTTTAAAATATTATCAATTAAAAAGTAAAAAAGTAAAAATTGAAAAGTGATAAAATAAAAGTGAAAAGTGATAAGTAAGAAGTTATGAGTGATGAGAAGTGAGAAGTGAGAAACAACAAGTGAGAAGTAGGAATTCAGAAAAAAAAGCTCTAAATATTTTTATAATCAATCGTGAATTGTAAGCTGGATTTGGGATATGAGAACTGAGGAGTGAGGTGGGAGAAGCAAGAAAAAGAATGAGAATTGAGAAGTGAGAAGGAAAGGCAAGCAGTAAAAGTGCGAAATAAGATGTGATCAGTGAAAAGCGAGAAGAAAGTAGTAGAAGGGGAGAAGTAGTAAGCGAGATACTTTGTGTGAGAAATGAGTAAAAAGCATGAAGAGGAATATGACAATTGATAAATGGGATGTGGAGAAGTGAGAAACGAGACGTGAGAGGTGCAAGGTACAAGGAGTGAAATTGAAGAATAGAGAAAAAAGCAAGAATAGATGCGAAGGGAGAGAAGTAAATAGTGTGGAGACAACTCAGAATAGAGTTTTTTCAGCATAGATTTTTGGGCATTCAATAAATCCTTTTGGATGTGTAGATGTAGAATATTATAAGTCAACGGCAGAGGTTCTCGGTCATCCAAGAAATCCATGGAGTTAGCTCCTCAGATCTACAAGCGTAACTAAAGATCAATCGGACTGTTTTAAATGTGGTACATGCCCTTTTGGATGTGAAGAATAGAATAAGTCAACGGCAGAGGTTTTGGTCACCCAAGAAATCCCTGGAGTTAGGGTCCTCTGATCTACACGCGTAACAAAGTTCAGTTTCACTGTTTGAATTATGGCACATGTCCTTTTGGATGGTTAGAATAGAATGAGCCATCGTAAGAGATTCTGGGCAATTCCAAGAAACCCCTGGAGTTAGTCTCAAGATCTACACCGTCACTTTAAGATTTATCGGACCATTTTAAATCTAGTACTGCAAAACTCCTTTTTTGCGCCCAAAACGGGGAGCGTAAAATGAATCAGAGCGTAAAAAGGGGAACCGTTATTTCGAATTTAGGGCGTAAAAAGAGAGAGCGTTATTTGTATTTTTGTGCGTAAAAGGAGGGAGCACTATTTGGTATTTGGCGGGTATTATAATTTTGCAATCTTTAAGGTAAGCAAAGTTTGATATTTAACACACTTTTAGTCTTAAGATGTGTCTTTTACCTATTTCGGTATTAGGGTCGTCCAAATTGTTTTCGTTATCATGGTCGTCCCATTGTTTGAGTGCTGAGGCCTTAAGATGTTCTTAGTACGCCAAGAAATCAAGAAGTCATAAGTGGTAAAGATCATACATTGGATAGAATGCGTCCATTGCATACATTCGCGGTTATCCAAGAAAACTCTGGAATAGGCCTTAAGATCTACACGCGTAACCAGAGACCGTTCGTCTTGTGTAGAAAGTGGTACAACCCCTTTGTGGTACATAGAATGGAATGCGTCCATTGCATAGGTTCATAGTCATCCAAGAAAACCCTGGAATAGGCCTTAAGAGCTACACGCGTAACCAGAGCTCTTTCGGCTTGTTTCAAAAGTGGTACAACCCCTTTGTGGTACATAGAATAGAATGCGTCCATTGCATAGGTTCACGGTGATCCAAGAAAACTCTGAATAGGCCTTAAGATCTACACGCGTAAATCAAAGATCTTTCGACTTGTTTCAAAAGTGGTACAACCCCTTTGTGGCACATAGAATAAAATGCGTGCATTGCACAGGTTTATGGTCATCCAAGAAAACCCTGGAAAAGGCCTTAAGATCTACACGCGTAACCAGAGCTCTATCGGCTTGTTTCAAAATTGGTACAACCCTTTGTGGCACATAGAATAGAATGCGTCAATTGCATAGGTTCATAGTCATCCAAGAAAACTTTGGAGAAGGCCTTAAGATCTACACGCGTAACCAGAGACCTTTCGACTTGTTTCAAAAGTGGTACAACCCCTTTGTGGTACAAATAATAGAATGCGTTCAATGCATAGGTTCAAGATCATCCAAGAAAACCCTGGAATGGGCCTCAAGATCTACACGCGTAACCAGAGATCTTTCGACTTGTTTCAAAAGTGGTACAACTCCTTTGTGGTACATAGAATAGAATGCGTCTATTGCATAGGTTCATAGTCATCCAAGAAAACTTTGGAATACGCCTTAAGATCTACACGCGTAACCAGATATCTTTCGACTTGTTTCAAAAGTGGTACAACCTCTTTGTGGTACAAATAACAGAATGCGTCCATTGCATAGGTTCATAGTGATCCAAGAAAACTCTGAAATGCGTCTTAAGATCTACACGCGTAACCAGAGCCCTTTCGGCTTATTTTAAAAGTGGTACAACCTTTGTGGCACATAGAACAGAATACGTCCATTGCATAGGTTCATAGTCTCCAAAAAACTCTGGAATAGACTTTAAGATCTACACGCGTAACCAGAGATCTTCCGACTTGTTTCAACAGTGGTACAACTCCTTTGTGGTACATGTGGAACCTCCTGGAGCTTGGACCTTTGTCTTGTGATACAACCATTGCATATGTTCATGGTCATCCAAGAAAACTTTGGAAAAGGGCTTAAGATCTACACGCGTAACCAGAGATCTTTCGTCTTGTGTAGAAAGTGGTACAACCCCTTTGTGGTACATAGAATGGAATGCGTCCATTGCATAGGTTCATGGTCATCCAAGAAAACCCTGGAATAGGCCTTAAGAGCTACACGCGTAACCAGATCTCTTTCGGCTTGTTTCAAAAGTGGTACAACTCCTTTATGGTACATAGAATAGAATGCGTCCATTGCATAGATTCATGGTCACCTAAGAAAATTCGGGAATATGTCTTTAGATCTACACGCGTAACCAGAGATCTTTCGGATTGCTCAACAAGTGGTACAAGCCCTTTGTAGGGGGCCCTCCCCAGCCGTGAGGTAAGACGTGCGGCTACAAAGTAAGACCATGCTGAGGGTGGCTGGGTTCGATTCCCGGTGCCGGTCTACGCAGTTTTCGGATTGGAAATTGTCTCGACTTCCTGGGCATAAAAGAATCATCTGTTAGCCTCATTGATATACGAATGCAAAATGGTAACTTGGCTTAGAAACCTCGCAGTTAATAACTGTGGAAGTCCTGTCTCGTCAGAGGGCCGTCGTGTCAGGGCTGTTTAGCGTCCCACCTAACTCCAGGACTTGGGCTTGTGCGCTTTGAGCGGCACACGGTCGCTTTGGCGGAGCCTACTTGCGGATTCATGCAGCTTTTTATAGAGGTTTAACAGGGCCCGCTGTCAAACCCCACCACGTCCTAGGTAGGCGCCACAACTCGCAGATGGCCTGGAGAGAGATAACATGGGGAGGGCCTTTTAGATTCACACGCGTAATCAGAGATCTTTTGGCTTGTTTAAAAAATGGTAAATGCTCTTTGTGGTATACAGAATAAAAAGCGTCCATTGCATAGATTGATGGTCATCCAAGAAAACCCTGGAAAAGGCCTGCACGCTTAACTAGAGATTTTTTGGCCTGTTTGAAAAGTTGAACATGCCCTTTATGGTACGTAGAATAGAATGCGTTATTTCAAATTTCCATGGTCATCCAGGAAAACCCGGCAGTAAGACGTTAGGATCTACATGCTTAACCAGAGATATATCAACCTGTTTTAAATGTGGTACTTTTCCTTTGTGGTCCATAGAATAAAAGGCGTTCATGGCATATGCTTATGGCCATCCTAGAAATTTATGGAGTAAGGCTTCTAGGCTTACACGAATATCTATAATAACACGGTACATGATCTAATATAGCGCCGTTTTTTCTTTACGTTTTTATCGTGAAGTTATCTCGTTCCAATTTATTCACATTTTGCATTTCCAAGAAATAAACAGTTTCGTACGTGATATGAATGAAGTTAGTATACTACCTGGAACGCATGACAACAAGAACTACTTGGAATGCGAATATATCAAAATGAGGTTGCACACCTTGTCAAAAGCTGCCTAGAGCTAATGACAACAACTTGAACTATTTGGAATGCAAACATATACCAACAGCCTCCCGTTCGGGGTTAATCTGCAAATCATAACTGTATCGAGTTCATACATAGTTCCATGGAAACAACTAAAGCTACTTGGAATGCATACATTCACTCAGATGAGGTTGCACAGCTTGTTATTTTTTCGATAAATGGCTTCATCACGGAGGTTAATCAGCAGGCCCTAACTCTACGAATTTCGTAGATTACTTCGAACCCATGACAATAACATGCACCACATGGAATGCGAACATATACAGTATTTACCTGATTTTGTCATTCTCCGACTTTGTTCTACCCTGATTTTATGGACCCTGATTGTACCATTTTCGACCTGATTTTATCGCCACAAAAGTTTTTAATTTTTTGTCGTTTGTATTGTTTTCAAATAATACCGAAAACAACAATAACAAATTTCATGAAATAACTTTCACCGCCTGTGGTTTAGTATGGATCATTACAGAGAATCTGTCAAGAATTTTGTAAGCCTGTTCGACAAGAAATTACGGGTTCCTTTCACGTATTTTGCCTTTTTCTATTTCATCCCCCCAAAATTTACTAGGATTGAAAAAATCGGGATATTACTGTACCAAGAAGGGGTCACAAAAAGTGTGTAATGCTCAATAACTACGTTCATTACGGAGCCCACGACAACAAAAAGAACTACTTTAAAGACAAACATATATCAAGAAGGGGCCACACAACTTATTTGTTTTCAAATAACTGCCTCCATTAAAGAGGTTGATCCACCGACCTTGATTCTATGGAGTAGACTACCTGGAAATCATGACGACAACAAGAACTACTCGAAATACAAGCATATATCAAGAGGAAGTCACACAATTTGTTTATTCTTCAATAACTGCCTGTTTCGGAAGGTGATCCACAGACCTTTGACTCTATGGAGTTTGAAGACTACCTGGAGCCCATGACAAACAACAAGAACTACTTGGAATACTAACATTTACCAAGAAGGGTTACACAACTTGTTTATTTTTCAATAAATAACAATAAATAACTGCCTCCGTTACGGAGGTTGATCCACAGGCCTTGACTCAATGAAGTTCGTAGACTACCTGGCACTCAATGACAAAACAAGAACTACTTGGAGTACAAACATATACCAAAAAGGGGTCTTCACAACTTGTTTATTCTTCAATAGCTGCCTCCATTACGGAGGTTGACCCATGGACCTTGATTCTATGGAGTTCGTAGACTACTTGAAGCCCACGACAACATCAAGAACTACTTGAATACAAACATATACCAATAAGGGGTCACACAACTTGTTTATTTTTCAATAACTGCCTCCATTACGGAGGTTGATCCACAGACCTTGACTCTATGGAGTTCGTAGGCTACCTGGCACCAATGACAACAACAAAAACTACTTGGAGTACAAACATATACTAAAAAGGGGTCAAACAACTTGTTTACTCTTCAATAGCTGCCTCCATTACGGAGGTTGATCTACAGACCTTGACAAGGATGTTATCGATCATTTAGTAATCTGCATTCGATCATTTAGTAGTTTGTCAATAACTCATACCAGAGGCTAAATTTCAAAATGTGTTGTATGGTGGACTTTTAGTGCGAAGGTTTTTCTACAACTCTCCTGAACATGTCGATGTTCGAATTCCACTGCCAAAGGAGTTACGGTGCTAGTTGCTATACTTATACTAAATGATAACAAAATATGCAATCATTTAGTCTAAGTTACTGCTACTAGCGCTATAGCTCCGTTATTAGTGAAATTCAAACAACGAACTGTTTGGCAGAGTTGTAGATAAACCTTTGCACTAGAAGTCCACCATACAACATATTTTAAAATTTAGCCTCTGGAATGAGTTATTGAAAAACTACTAAATGATCGAAGGCAGATTACTAAATGATCGATAACATCCTTGGACCTTGATTCTATGGAGTTCGTAGACTACCTGGAGCCCACGACCACAACAAAAATTACTTGAAATACAATTATATACCAAGAAGGGGTCACACAACTTGTTCATTCTCCAACAGCTGCCTCCATTTCGGAGGTTGATCTACAAACCTTGACTCTATGGAGTTCGTACACTACCTGGAGCCCACGACCACGACAAGAACTACTCGGAATACAAACATATACCAAGAAGGGCCACAACTTGTTTATTCTCCAATAGCTGCTCCATTACGGAGGTTGATCTATAGACCTTAACTCCATGGAGTTCGTAGACACCTGGAGCCCACGACAACGACCAAGAACTACTTGCAATACAAACATATACCAAGAAGGGTTCACACAACTTGTTTATTTTTCAATATCTGCCTCCATTACGTAGGTTGATCCCCAGGCCTTGAATCTATGGATTTCGTAGACTACCTGGCATCAGTGACAACACATCAAGAACTACTCGAAATACAAACATATACCTAGAAGGGGTCACACAACTTGTTTATTCTCCAATAGGCTGCCTCCATTGCGGAGGTTGATCAACATACCTTGAATCTATGGAGCTTGTAGACTACCTGGAGCCCACGACAACAAGAACTACTTGAAATACAAACATATATTAACTAGGGGTCACACACTTGTTTATTTTTCAATAACTGCCTCATTACGGAGATTGATCCACTGGCCTTGACTCTATGGAGTTCGTCGACTACCTGGCACTAATGACAACAACAAGAACTATTTGGAATACAAACATATACCTAGAAGGGGTCACACAATCCTGTTTATTCTCCAATAGCTGCCTCCATTGCGGAGGTTGATCAACATACCTTGACCTCTATGGAGCTTGTAGACTACCTGGAGCCCACGACAACAACAAGAGCTACTTGGAATACTAACATATACCATGGAGGTGTCACACAATCCTGTTTATTTTCAACAACTGCCTCCATTATGTAGGCTGATCCCCAGGCCTTGAATCTATGGTGTTCGTAAACTACCTGACATCAGTGACAATATCAAGAACTACTTGAATATAAACATATACCAAGTAGGGTCACACAACTTGTTTATTCTTCAATATCTGCCTCTAATACGAAGGTTAATCAACAGACCTTGAATGTATGGAGTTCGTAGACCACCTACAAACCATGACAACAGGTAATACCACTTCGCATCCAAGTAATCTTTTGGTTCCGCGTGTAGACCGAAAGGCCTATTCCAGGGATTTCTTGGATGACCAAGAACCTATGCTGGGTACGCATTCATTCTATGTGTCATAAAGGGCATGTACCATGTTTAAAAACCGTCCGATCGATTTTTTTGTTGCTTCTATAGACTTTATAGCCTTAATCCAGAGTTTTCTTGGACTATCAAGAACCTATGATGTGAACAAGTTCTATTCTACGTATCACAAAGGGCATATATCACATCTGAAGCAGTCCGTAGATCGTTGGTTACTCATGTAGACCGTAAGATCTCACTTCTTGAAGTGTGACATGTACCGTGCACAGAAAATCGTGATTTGGCTCCGTAATGCACAAGGTCACATGCGCCCACCAAATAAATTAAAGAATAAACATATCTTGTATGCACACATCAACTAGTTACACGAAAATTTAGCAAAAAAAAAATTAACATTTCATTGCAGTGGAAACGAGAATAGGACTTTTCATAAATTGATACTTGATTCTTCTGTCAGTTCACTGCTATTTGTTTACATTTTTAGGCTGGCGCGTTTTAGCCTCGGGGTGGCGCGTTTCAACCCGCATGGTTTGAAATTGCACGAAAATGCAGCGCTTCAAAATAAAATCGTTTTATCGGAATATAATTGGTTTTTCGTCCAAATTTTTATTCCGTATCATGGATGATAAGTTAAATTAGTGGTTAACACATTGGAAGTACATAATTTCGACCATTATCATCGTTAAATTCGAAGATTTGCTTAGGGGGCGCATATTGAACGTCCCTCCCCTATGTCGCTTTATGGCAGTGCTGTCATATCGAAAATAGCAGAGGCCTGAGCATTCAACCCTGAGGGACGCCTCCAGTGATGCGGTGCGCAAAGTACAGTTCTCCGCTGAATGAGACCGTGAAGCTCTGGCGGAGTTAGGTTGGGGTACGATGGGGCACGTGATCCACCCGTGGAATTCTTGAAGCTATTTTCGTATTTCTTCCCGTGGAATTCTTGAAGCTATTTTCGTATTTCTTTGGCTATTTCAATTGACATTTCTCGTAATTCCATCGTAGATTCCAGTAATAATTCCTTCAGAAATTCCCTTGCAAAATCTGTGCGGAAATCTTTCAGGTTTTCCATTTGAAAATTTATTCGAGAATTCATTGTGAAGTTTTTTCAGGAACTTCTTTAAAAAAAATCTAAAAATTCTTCAGAAATTATTTCTACTCCAGGAATTCCTAAAATAAATAATTTAGAAATTTAGCCATATAATTATTATTATTATTATCTTTATTAAAGAGGTTTTTAGCCCAAGGCTAGTTCACCTCCGAGCCATATAATTCCTTTTTACGTTCCTCCTGGAATTCTTTCGGAATATTCTCTGGAAAGGCTTTGTAAATTTCTCTAAAACTTTCTTTGCTTTTGGGCAAAACCATACGAAAAACCTGCCGGAATAATTCCGGAAACTTTGATGGAAGATTTTCTATGGACATTAATTAAAGAATAAAATAGGAAATCGTAAAGAAATTTTCGAAAGATTTTCTAACGGAAATATTGAAAAAAAAAAAACCAAATAAAATTATCGAAGGAACTCCTGGAAGTAATTTTTGAATGCTTGCTAAAAGTATTTCTGAATGAATTTTCCAAATAAATTTCTAAATTATTTTCCAAAAAATTATTCCCAAGGTTTTGGAAAGGTCTTCCCAAGGAATTAATGGACGAAATTGTTTGAGAAAATCCTGAAATAGTTCCGATGCTATTCCTTAACAAATGAAGGAGTTTTTAATGAAATTTCCGAAGAAATTCATAAAATTCATTCCATTTTGCAAAGGTTTTCCTGAAAAAAAATGTGTCAACGAAAAGTACACGCTTAACATCAATTTCGCTGTTCGGTAAAAAAATTGACGAAATATTTCGGTAAACTTGAGAAATTACAGATTTTTCGGTAAACATAATTTATTTTACCGTAGTTTCGTAAAACTTCTCGAACGATCTGTCACTTTTTACAGTATTCGGTAGAAAAAATACAAATCGTACGGTAAAAACAAATTATCACCATATACGGTAATTAAACTACCGAACAAAATGTAAAATTATACTTGATTTACCGAACTCCGGTAAATTAAAATGATCTGTCAGATTTGAGGACAGATTGGCAGTCATTTTCAAAATGAAGTCTTTGAAGTTCGCTTATGGAGTAATTGTTCGTGGTTTTATAGTGACAGAAAACTCGTAGGAACTCGACGTGTGACAATGGAAAAAGTAAGTAGCTATAAGCTAAGAAATATTAGCTATCCTATGAGATAACTCGATAAAACATTTTTGATTATAAATCAACGCTTTTAAGAAAGCATGATCGGGGTTCGGCGAAACCACATCAAATGCATTTTTAACTGAATTGTAGTTTTTTTCTTGACTAATACTGCTACTATATGATATTTACCTACAGGTAGAAGACGACCTCATAGCGTTGCTGCCGTTTGCGCCATACTGAGTTGATTCAATGGGGTACAGTACGGTAGTTTAGACATTTGACAAAAATCCATTACCGAATCCTACGGTAATTTTTGACAGATGATCTAAAATATCAAGTACCGAACGTTCGGTAATTTTTGTTTGCATTACCGAACAGATTACCGAACGTTCAGCTGTTGAAAGTTCGGTAAAAAATTACCGTATACTGTAAAAAATTCTAAGTGTGTATATAATTGAAAAAGCCACTAGGATTTTTTCGGAATATCTTTAATGGAACGTACACACGGTCAAGCAGTTTGACAAACATTGACTCCACCTCTCGTTTATTCAAACATCCATCAAGTTTTACCAACAGCGACACGAACAATCAATTTATTCGACCAACAATATCACACACGAACGACCGAAGCGACCTCTTATTTACGCCTGAACTAGCCATCCTTGACGCGTCCACGCGCCACCTTCAGTGTAGCTCCGAGACGATTTAGGCGATAGTCGATAAAACGGCGTTCCAGCCAACTTCATCTGTACACATCCTCCGAACTAGGTTGTCCGGTGTAGTGTTCAGACCACATGTGGCAAGCATGTGGTCACGCATTGCGCGAAAACGTGGGCACACGAACAACACGTGTTCCGCCGTTTCATCTAAACCTGCGCACACCAAACACTCGGGCGAGGCCGAGCAAGCCAGCTGCGTTACCTGCACTGTGAATTTGCAGCACGCTGAAACGCCGGGCACATCGAACCCCCCATGGGGTGCTTGCTGTTCACAGCTTTGCTGGAACAAATCAAACAATTGGGAGGGTTCGTGCAGCATTGTGCCTTATGTCCCTCCAATCCGCAGCGTCGGCAGAGATTGCTTCTGTCAGGGCCTTTGCAGTCCCATTGCTTGTGCCCCGGTTCCAGGCACTTGAAGCAAACTTCGGGTTGCTCGTATATGCGCACAGGGCATACCGACCATCCCACCTTGACGCTCCCTAACTTGACTACTTTGGAGGCGTCCGCTGCAGATAGCCGAACCAATGCTACCTGCGTCCCTGCCGGACCTTTCCGTAGCCGAACGGCTGCGGTGGGCGTCTCCACTTCGCACTGTCGCCGCAGTGCCGTGACGAGCTCTTCGACTTCAGTGATCTCGTCCAGAAACCCTTAGATTCACCTCCGTCGTGAGTGCCCTCACCTTGACCGTCTCGCCTAGGACTTCCTCCGCCAGCTTCTTGTAGGCGGCGCCCTTTTGCGAGACGCCCCGCTTCAGCTCGAGGATAATCTCGCCCATCCGGGTACGTCTTATTCGACGTACGTCGGCGCCGAGTTCACCGTGCTTGACGTCACTCCTCATCGCCTTCAAGACGTCCGAGTACTTAGCCTCGTCCGTTTTGATGACTAGAGCATCCCCCTGGAGCGATTGGCGCCTACCCTAGACTTCTTTTTACCCTTATTCGCCTGGGCCTTCTTTTCGGCCCTTGACGTCTTCGGTTTCCTCTTGTTCTTGACCAGGGTCCAGGAGGCGTCATCTCCCTCTATTTCCCTGGTCTGGCGGCTGAGAGCTCTCAGCCTGCCGTAACCCCTTACCACCGTATTTCCTGGGTGGACGGAACTTTCCAGGTCCTTCCTCCCCCGGTTTTGGAGGTACCTGGCCGGGGTTCAGCTTCCCAGCCCCACTACCCTTGTTCGGAGTTATAACCCTTCGCGTTTTGGAGCGGCCCCCAGGGAGCTCATCGCCTGGAGATTGTCTCCCCCGTTTTTGTGTCTGCTCCTTTTGGAGCAGTCATCCCCGACGTGCCTGCAAATACTTGAGCCTCAGTCTGGGTAGACTTTGGAACCACCGTCTTCGCTGGCACACCCTCGGTCGATTCGACCTTGCCCGAGTCTGCGAATCTTTGGGCCTCAGTCTGAGTAGACCTCGACTCCACCGATTTCACGGGTTTACACTTGGCCGTTTCGACCGCCCTCTCCAGCTTGACGTCCAGCATCGACTTTCGATGTTTCAGCAAGCTCCTCATGAGTTCCTCACTGATATTATGCTTCGATGACGCAAAATCCCTCCTTAGGGCCCTCCTTAGCCGTGCGGTAAAACGCGCGGCTACAAAGCAAGACCATGCTGAGGGTGGCTGGGTTCGATTCCCGGTGCCGGTCTAGGCAATTTTCGGATTGGAAATTGTCTCGACTTCCCTGGGCATAAAAGTATCATCGTGTTAGCCTCATGATATACGAATGCAAAAATGGTAACTTGGCTTAGAAACCTCGCAGTTAATAACTGTGGAAGTGCTTGATGAACACTAAGCTGCGAGGCGGCTCTGTCCCAGTGTGGGGATGTAATGCCAGTAAGAAGAAGAAGAAGAAGACGCAAAATCGATGATGGCGTCCAGTTGTTCCGTCGCCACCTCGAAGGCCGAAAGCCCATCGCGTTTGCGGTTCATCGCCTCCACAAGCCATGGGCCGTCAATAATCTCTACCGGCGTTTTTGAAGAGATGAAGGTTAAGTGACCCACGATGGCGCTGCACACTGAGCTGCCGACTATTGCCTCTGGCCTCCTAGGCGGAGACCTGAACAACCCACCTCTTGCGAAGGGGTTGTCGCCTACACTACTACCACTAATTGAAGAATTGACTTGGTTTTCCATTTTGGTCCCACGAGTTGCTCGGGAAAAGAGGTCCACCACGCCAAAGCCCAGCATGACGCGGTAAGGGACAATTACTGTGGAGGGTGCCCAGGTAGCCCACAGGCTTGTTAAAGGCCTAGCTCATTATTTCACCACCCTGGCCATGCATCCCCTCAGCACGGGTCGCTTAACGCCTTGGGATTAGGGGTTAGGAACGATGGTCTCGTTGGTCGCGCCCACTCACTCTTGCTGATATCAGAAGGACAACAGTGCCCAGGCTGCACTACCAGCCAAGTATGCAACCCTTAGCTGGCGGTCAATTGTCATCGGAAGACCCGTGGAAGCGTGAGATTGGAACTTGTGAGGACCAGAAGGCTGTGAAGGCTCATTTGTTTAACTTAAAACTCTACGGAGCCGAGTGCAAATCGAATAACCTTGAAAAATGAAATTATTCTAGTTAATACAGTATTTTTTATTAGCACATTTTTTCTTCGGGCGAGGGACTGAGCTAGAACTTGAACCTTACCTTAAAGCAGCAAATTGAGCCCGCCGCTGACTCGCCTGGAGTATTTTCGCCTCCTGGATAGCTTTTGCCACGTCTTCCAATGTTACCGTATCCTTTTGCCGTCGCAAGTTCTTCACATGATCGTTGGTATCTCTAAAATACTTAGATGCTCCGGATTTCTATTGGTTCCCTCTTGCCCTTCAATAAAATCATCGTCCGAAGTTTCTACCGATTCGGGAGCTACCATCTTGGACAAGGGAAGAGTTGCCACTGATGGTGATACTTGGAACACTGGTGTGACAGTTGAATCCTTCTCATTTTCAAAGTTGCAGGCACCTAAGAGGGGAATCTTCGAAGTAGATTGGTATAGTAACAGCATCTACTTGAACTTGTTGAGGCAGTTCATCTATGTAAGCACCAGCAGGTTGATCGGTTACCTCAGATGGAGCAAAAGCATCGTCGTCGAAGATATTACAATTACAAGGCCAGATTCCTGTTTTATTGAACTTATTTACAGCTACGCTCATGGTGGCTGCCTTGATGAATGCAGGCTTTATTAACTCTGCAATGTCGTACTGACCGATGACTCTTCCGGAGTTCTGTTGTAGGAACCGCTCCACTTTAGATGCGTAGTATGACTTAAAAGGTGCTGTAACGGACACGTCCAACGGTTGCATCTTGTTACTGCAATGCGGTGATAAAACCAGAACGGTGACGAAATTGACTCTGGCCTTCTCAGTAAATGCTAAGTTCTTCGTGTGGGAAGAATGTCCGTCTATAATAAGCAAGGCCGGTTTATCATCAGATGGCTGCACGTGAACTTAAACCAGTCATTGAAGATCATCTAACCAGAAGAATTTCACGAAAATATGCTTCCACACGGTGCACCTTTTTTCAAAGCATCATGTATCCGCATACGAGCATCGGACGTAATTCCACTGACCTGCTTCATAACTTTTGTTTGTTTTTCACAAAATACAAAATGCATGTAAAAACGCACAGTACAAACGCCTGTCTCATCTGCGTTGAAAATTCGATCCGCCGTGAATTTAGGGTTTGTGGTCGCCAGTTCCAACAAATCGTAGAATGCAAAAACTGAGACCTTATTGAAACCTTTGGCACGGGCAGCTGTTGTTGCTTCAGGCTTTCGGAAGGACAGCTTAGGATTTCGCTTGAGGAAGTTGCTCAACCTTGAGACACCAGCAAATTTGGTGGACTTGTTGAATGAATGCTGCAAACCATTTTTTCAAAAGCCAGCTTTCGAACATCGATTTTTGAAATCCCATAGAACTCTTTTCTACATCCAAAAGGTGTTACACCAGTTCCTCTTCTTGTTGTTGATTGAACACAGAAGCAAGAGGTCTAAGACGTGGCAAAACATCGGGTTTCGTGAGGTGCCTCAGAAGCGTCGTTCGAGGAATAGCATAATTTATGACTGCTTTTTTCACCAATGTCCCATTCCTTACAGATATCAATGCCTGTTCCAGCTGCATGGCTTCCGGTTGCATTTGTTAACGTAATTTGTTGGCATCTGTGAACCAAAAATCGATAACATAAGGAAAACTGATTAAACACTTCTGTGTCTGTTTTCCCCTACGACAGAGTGTCCGTCTTTCCTACTTTTGCTGCTTGATATTTAAACCACCAGAATACAAAAAAAATATTTGCAATAATTACCGCTTTCTGCCAGGCGTGTGCTTGGTAATCAAGACAGCTCGTTCGCGTAGGAAATATGCCGGAAATAAAAACACTGAAAAATGTAAAGCTTAATATCCGTAATAGCCAAATTCCATCCACTAACATGCGCACGAAGAAAACTTTTGTTTTGTTTACATATTTGACATTTGCGTTTGTGATGTCAACAGTGGTTCTGAAATGTTGTTACACGTTCAAATTTGATGCTACATTGTTGAAATATTTCAAAACAACTTTGCCCATCTTTCCCTCTGTGTCCATCTTTGCCTACTTTCCCCTACGTTCATATCAGTCACTCATGAATCTCAACATGTTGATGTGACTCGGGGAAGCACTACACACCGTGTTATTTTTCCTTTCTTTTGTCTCGTTCTAGCATTATCACCTCATAAGTTTGGAGCGGCGTATTTCGGTTTTCCGTTGTTTAATGTAACTGTAAATGTATCAGCACGTAGCTTGCGAGTAAGCACGAGCCGCTGATACTTTTTCAAAATCATATTTGTTGTAGAAAAAAATTAAGCATTCAATTATGAAAATTGTAACGATTTGATGATTGTTCGTGCTTCCCGTATCCCCTTAATGGACGAATTCGGGCTTCTTCGTATTGACGGGCGAATGAATAACTTGGATGCACTGTTCGATACCCGCCATCCAATACTGTTCCCAGTAAACCACAAGCTGAGTAGGATGATTGTCCGATCCATTTGTCTTCAGACGCTCCATGGTAGACCTTCACTGTTATTTGCCACAGTTCTTCAACGTTCTAGGCCTCTTGACTCGTGAGGTTGTACGCAATAGCGCCACTTGATCCCATTGCAATTCTACTCCAGCATACAAGATCATGGTGCATCTTGAGTCAGCTCAAGCCTTCAAGCCGTTTTTCATGCGTCCACTTCTTGGAAGAGGTTCGTCAGTTAAAGTAGGTATTGCGTCCACATGATCGAAGCTCAAATTGCATCTGTCCTGAATTCTCACCCATTCGTTTATATTTCCGATACTCCAAATGACCTAACTGCTCTGACCCCAGGAAACCTTTTGAAAGGGTGGGAGGGGGTCTCTTATCATTCCCCGAACCAGACCGGCTTCATCTGTCCCCTAATCGGTTTCACGGATGGAATACACACTTACAGACGCAAACTATACAGGAATAAAAGGAAAACAGAATCCACAAAGAACACAACCAGAACAAAACCAATGTCAGTTGTATAGAATCTCATAGAAGGAAAAATGCGCATTATCTATAAGTCGATTTTCTACCACAATCCAAAAGCCAGATTTAGTGATTAGTAAGCCAACAACACATGTCGTTCGTAAAAAAAAATCCTGCTATGATGGCAACCCTCCTCCGCTCGACAGACCGTCAGCTTGGCGATAATGGCTTTCTCGAACGTAAGGTCAGTGCTGGCTGACGGTGTTTGACTAGAAACTGGAAATCACAAAAAGCATACAATTCCGACGAACGACGACGGCAACAACGACGTTTGCCATGTTTCACTTGGAATTAATTTGTATAATTTATGTGTTTTTCTGCTGGTGTGCCCCGCGGGCGGAATTCGTTGTCCATCGGAATGTGAAGGATTAGGGGAGGGTCCCACGGATGACGGTGCGGTGGCAGGTCGGATGTAGATATAGAATATGGAGTGTGATTGTTGTCACAAACCACCGCCCTCCAGGAAAGTTCTGGTTCTTTTGTGCCTTCCCACGTGCGAAACTTCGGAGCATGCATTTTTTTTGTTCGTGGGCACCACGAGCAATAGAACACACCACCAGCTCTTGGTATTCCGGTTCTTCCACGGCGTCTATGTTCGTTTTTGTTTGTCCTCGATTCCACTTGGAGCCTAAAATATGCGAATCCCTTAGGCGGAAGCGAAATTTGAGTAACGATAGTCTTTGTAAGGCTTTGATGTTGAAACATTGGGAATGTCGGTGGCACTAGCAGTATACACATCAGGACAAATTTTAACTAACTATGACAAATACAATGACCGGGCTTGCTTCCAAATTTTATGAATGATTTTAACAAAAAAAAACTCTAAATAACATTTTGGGGAAGAGGCCCAAAATGCCCACCGGAGGCCAAACGCCTTTTGGGTGTTCCCTCATATTTACCATGTTTAAAATGGTTGTAACTAAATTAGACCTAAAATTATGTAGGCTAGGCAAAAAAAGTGTCAAAATAATAGATAGGAAGGTAGGAACAATCGAAATTTTCCACATTTTGATGAAACATCTAACATTTCGGCGAGGTAAAACGACCTATTGGGACTAGCCTACAAAGCACTACGCGTCTCAACGCACGGTCCATATCAGAAAACTGATTCGCCGACGCTTGGTACTTTGTTCCCTAAGAGCTTCCTTTCCATTTTTTTGTTTTTGATGGGATGGAGATAGGAGCTATGAGATGAAGTGGCGAACCGTTCCCCTATGTTCAGTGAGATGGAGATCGGAACAGTTCCCGTATCATCAGTTTTTTAAATGTGAATATCATCAATATGATTGAGATTTTCCTCAATTTTTATATGGCATCGGCTGGCTCTATTGTTTAACTGTTGCATGAGGTACAAATACCCATGAAAATCGTTACAGCTACGACATTAGAGCAGTCTTTGCTGAAGTAGTGAATATTGCGCCCCCCTTCCCCTAAACCAATTTAATGACAATAAAAGTTAGTCAATTAAATAAAATTTGAATGTTCCATGAAAATAAATGTAATTCAATAGGTAACAAAGAAGTGACGAACTTTGTAAAAACTTAAAAATCACTCTAATGAAGTAATAAAAAAAAATAGGTAACAAAGGCGACCCTGTCGAAACATAACGTACAACAGAAGTCATGACTCATCTTAATAGATAATTAACTCCAGCAGTTGCCAATATTTACGACTGAAAGGCCACCTACAATCTATAGCTACCATGCGAGTAGAATCCATCAAGAATGACACATTGAATGGCACACAGTGAGTAAATATGGGGGCAGCAGGGACAGTAGGGACAGCATGGACCATGTCCAAGGGCTTGACGACCCCTCCCCAGCTGTCTGCGAGTCAGGGAGAACTGCCTAGGGCGTGGTGGGATTTAGCAGTGGGCTCTGCTAAAATCCCTCCCAAAAAACCACAAGTGCCCGTAAGCAGACTCTATCAAAGCGACTGTGTGCCGCTTCAAAAGCACAAGCCCAGGGAGTGCCATTGGCACATCAGGATTGATCCCAGTAAGATCCTGATTATGGTATACTGGTTGCATGTTATTGGTCTTGTTTTTGGATATTGAGATATTGTGAACGCAAGGGCTGGTAGTCTGATTATTCTATTCTCTTAGTAAGGCCGGGTGACACCGATCTGAAACGGCGAATGGGCTAATGGCCAGGCTGTCTTCCGTCCCCTAAAACCGTGGCAGGCCTTGTGGCACGCGGTACAATCCTGTGGCTCAGCTGGTAGTTGAGTGGGAGTAGGCTCAGATGCTCCTTCCTGACTAGCGCTGATCTGGCTCTGAACACGAAAGTGTCAACCCTCGCATGGCCTCCCTGCATGCCGCAAGGTATGTATAGATAACCATGGGATCGCGAAGGCGACTACACCAACAGGATTCGACAGCAGCCGCAAGGGGGACCCAACAGACATGAGTTTCCCATTAAAAATTACAAAATCGACGAAGGAAGGAGGTGAGGCGAATGGCGACAAGGAGAACCCTTTCGCCAGGCGCAGTGGCCTTGATCGGTCACCCCAAAGAGAGGGGGGAGGCGATGGCGGAGCACGTGGTGGGTCGGAAGAGGTGCCGGTGGATGTTAAGATGGACGGCCCCACTCTGACCAAAGTCATTAACACGGTGATGACTAACCACGGTGAGGATGGAGTTCAGACGATGGAGGTGATTATGGACGTTTCGGACGTAATCATGTCCTTCCTGGACAACCGAGTAAATTATAGTAAGGACTTAAAACAGGCCGTACTGACCCTCTGCGCTCTAGTCGTGGAGGCGAAGTCGGAGTGGAAGTCCTTGCTGGAAGCCAGTAAGGAGGCGGAGCACAAGATCCGTCTTCTTACTGAGGAAAAGGAATTGGCGGTTAGCCAAGCCAAGAAGGCCTCGAAGGAGCAGCTGGCGGAGAGCCAGACTGCAGAACTTAAACGGCGTATGGCTAACAGCGGAGCAACTCCTAAGCTTAGTAGGGTCACGCAGGAGGCGGACCTGAAAGTAGCTAATAAAGCCTCGGCACGGACCGCAGAAAAGGTCCGAGTGGAGACCGAGAGGAAAATGGTACCTCCACCTAGGAAGATACCAGAGGACCGCCGGGAGGAAGATCTACCATGGACAAAGGTAGTGAATCCTAAAAAGGAGAAAAGAAGCCGCCAGCAGGTCGCAAGGAGTGCGACCAAGGGAAAGGATCCAGCCACCGCCAAGAAGGGTAGAGCCCGTGAGGAAAAGGGTGCGCCTTCTAGTGGGAGTGGCAAGCGGAAGGATAGAGGTGAAGCGATCATTGTCAAGGCTGACGATAAAAGCTACGCCGAAGTCCTAAAGACTATGAGAGGCACTGAGAAGCTCTCTAGTCTAGGAGGGGATGTCAACTGCATCCGAAGAACGCGCAAAGGCGAGATGATTCTCGTCTTGAAGCGGGATGCTACTCGGAAGAGTTCCGAATATAAAAAGTTGACGGAAGAGGTCCTGGGTGACAGGGTCCAGGTTAGAGCCCTGTGCCCAGTCCTGAACATCCAGTGCAAGGGCATGGATGAAATAACCGAAGCCGGAGACCTGGTAGACGCACTGAAGGATCAGTGTAATGTCGAGATCCAGGAATCCGCGATTCGGTTACGCAAAGGCTTTGCGGGAATGCAGGTTGCCTCATTCCAAGTACCTATGGCTGAGGCCAAGAAGGTGCTGGATAAGGTAAAACTGAAGGTGGGTTGGTCGGTGTGCTCGCTGAGCACAAGCCAACCCAATCAGGCCTGCTACAGGTGCCTTGGCCACGGTCATAAGTCCTATGACTGTAAGGGACCTGACCGTAGTAAGCTGTGCCGTAGGTGCGGAGCCGAAAACCACCAGGCTCGCACCTGCCAGGTTGCCCCGAGATGCCTGATCTGTCCTACGGGGCAGACAACAGGCATCTCACCGGTGCGCAGGCCTGTCCGGCCTCTAGAAGGGTCCAGACATGCAAGTAACACAGCTAAACTTGAACCACTGCGAGGCGGCCCAGCTGCTGCTACAACAGTCGGTTATCGAGTGTAAAGCTGATGTTGCCTTGCTGTCCGACCCATACCGCATCCCTGCTGGAAACGGCAGCTGGATTGCGGACAAGTCCGGTATGGTGGGAATCTGGACTTGTGGGCGCTACCCCATCCAGAAGATAATATCTTCGCCTAACGATGAGGGTTTCGTCATAGCAAAGGTAAACGGTGTTTACTTTTGTAGCTGCTACTGTCCTCCTAGATGGAGTATAGAGCAGTACACTAGGGTAGTTGATACTCTTGCGGCGAAGCTAACTGGCCTTAAACCAGTAGTTGTAGCAGGTGACTTCAATGCGTGGGCAGTGGACTGGGGTTCCCGGTTTACTAACGCTAGAGGTCATATCCTGTTAGAGTCACTAGCGGTATTGAACGTAGTTCTGCTGAACGAAGGTCAAGTGCCAACGTTCAGAGGACCGAGCGGTGATTCATGTATCGATGTCACCTTCTGCAGCGCAGGATGGACTGAAGAACCGAGATGGATGGTCCACGAGGGTCATACTTCTAGCGACCATCAGGAAGTACGTTTTATGGTCGAGTATACCCGGAGAACTACGACGAGAAGAGGTGGTGCAACGGATCCCGGATGGCGCACGTCACAGTTCAATCAAGAGCTGTTGGTGGAGGCGCTGCGCTGGGAGAGTAGGACTACAGGACTAAGCGGTAACGACCTGACGGAAGTACTTACACGTGCTTGCGACGTGGCGATGCCAAGGAAGACCCAGCCGCCAGGAAATCGACAACCAGTGTACTGGTGGTCTGACACGATTGCAGATCTTCGTAGAACCTGTCTTAAAGCTAAAAGAAGGTTGCGACGTGCTAGAACAGACGCTGAGCGACTCGATAGACGAGGGGTATTCCGGACAGCGAGCAGAGCCCTGAACTACGAGATTAAATGTAGCAAGCGAGCCTGCTTCGAACAGCTGTGCAGGATGGCGAATGACACCCCGTGGGGCGATGCATACAGGATAGTGATGTCTAGGACCAATAGCACACCTCCTGAAAGATCCCCAGAGCTGTTAGCCAGTATAGTAGAGGGACTGTTTCCGACACATGAACCATCGGACTGGCCCACTACTGGTGACTAACGAAGAGCTTATCGTAGCCGCAAGAAAACTTAAGCTCAATAAGGCGCCAGGCCCGGATGGTATTCCAAACCTGGCCCTTAAACACGCCATTCTTGCCAATCCAGATATGTTCAGGAGCTGCCTCCAGAGATGCATGGACGAAGGAAACTTCCCAGATCGATGGAAACGGCAGAAATTGGTGCTATTACCGAAGCCTGGCAAACAGCCGGGGGATCCTTCGGCATACAGACCAATTTGTTTACTCGACACAGCTGGAAAGCTGCTAGAGAGGGTCATTCTGAATAGATTGTCGGCCTATACAGAGTGTGCTGGTGGCTTATCTAGCAACCAGTATGGCTTCCGTAAGGGCCGTTCTACCATCGAAGCAATTCGAGCGGTAACGGATACGGCCAAGATAGCGAGAGGTCTAAACAGAAGAGGTATTAGGTACTGCGCGTTGATTACACTCGATGTAAAAAACGCGTTCAACAATGCTAGCTGGGCAGCAATTGCTGACTCCCTGCACCGATTGAGAGTTCCGGATTACCTGTGCAGGATACTGAAAAGCTATTTTCAGAATAGGGTGCTGTTATACAACACTGATGCCGGTCAAAAGTCGATCGTAGTGTTCGCGGGTGTTCCACAGGGATCGATCCTCGGACCGGTTCTGTGGAATATTATGTACGATGGAGTATTACGCCTAAGTCTTCCGGCCGGAGTGAAGATAGAAGGCTTCGCGGATGACGTAATGCTAGAAGTAGCAGGTGACACTCTCGTCGAAGTCGAACTGAAGGCTTCATACGCGATTGGCAGAGTAGAGGAATGGCTCAACTCGAGGCGGTTGTCCCTTGCACATCACAAGACAGAAGTTGTGGTAGTGCATAACCGTCATGGGCTGCAACAGGCGAGGATAAGAGTAGGGACCTGCACAGTTAACTCCGTGAGGTCTCTCAAGCATCTGGGCGTGATGATCGATGATAAGCTCAATTTTACGAGCCACGTCGATTATGCATGTCAGCGGGCTTCATTGGCGATAAAATCTTTATCACGAATGATGTCCAACAGATCGGCGGTGCATAGTCAAGTGCGTAGGCTGATAGCTGGCGTAGCATTGTCTATCATCCGTTATGGCGTGCCGGCATGGGCCGTAGCACTAAAAGCCGAGTACAATGTAAAGAAATTGATCAGAGTACACCGGCTGATGTGCTTACGTGTCGCGAGCGCATATCGCACCATATCATATGAGGCGGTGTGCGTTATAGCTGGAATGATGCCGATCGACACACTCCTAGAGGAGGATGTGGAGTCCTACAACGAAAGGGACTCGGTGCAAGTGCGACGTGTCGAGAGAGCAGCTTCGTTGCTCAAATGGCAAAGAGCATGGGACACCGCAGTCAAAGGTCGTTGGACCCACAGACTGATTCCAGATGTGTCCAACTGGGTCGATAGGAAGCATGGTCAAGTCAACTTCCACCTAACACAGGTGTTGTCTGAACATGGCTGCTTTAAGAAATTCCTACACAGGTTTGGCTTCGCAGATTCTGCGGAGTGTCCTGAATGTGTAGGTGAGGTAGAATCGGCAGAGCATGTGATGTTCGCATGCCCGCGATTCGAGGTAGAACGCAATACCATGCTGCTTATTAGTGGTATGGATACAACCCCGGACAACCTCGTCGAGAGGATGTGCCGGGAAGAAGCTATATGGAATGCGGTGAACACAGCATCTCAACAGATCATGTCGAAACTGCAGCGGTGGTGGCGTCTTGAACAAAACCAACGAGTGCAGTAAGGGCACCTGTGATGCAGTGAACATTTGCTCACCCCGACAACCAACATGTCGCGGGTGGGCTGCGGGGACCTCAGTATGTAGATATAGAGGTCATTGCGGTTCACGCGCGGTGGTTGTTGTCGGGGTGCTCGTCTCCAACGTGAGATTATGATACGGACCGTTAGGTTACTATCATAGCTTGCGATCGACGGGTGGTGAGGTAGCCACCCTTGAAGTCGATGTTGTGTGTATTGACGTCAAGTGCGTTAGCATAGGCGTGAGCGTTCTCAATAGTCCCCCCCTGATGTATTGCTTAATTGCGGGCCGGGGGTACGGACTGGCGAAAGGGTTTTGGTTTTAGTGGGTCGGGTAAGAGTTACATGACATACCCATCCCCACACTACCTGAGTACCTCCTCAGGTGTCTGGTTGCAGATTTCCGTTTACCCTTGCTCAAGAAAAAAAAAAAAAAAAAAAAAACAGTGAGTAAATATGCGCCCCCTTTGTGCTTCCAAGTGCGTTAAAGCCCATCGCCGAAAACCATTGTTGCTGGCGTGCCAATAATAACATCATTTATCGAGTACCACAATTAGAATCTCGCATAACTTCCATGCATTGGTGACGTGTTAACTCGTAAAGTTTTCCCAAGTAGTTGAATCCACATCAAAAGGGCAAACTTCACTCCGAGCAGCTCTCAAAGCGAGCATGTAATTCTATTATTTTCCGCATCCAACGTCCCCGGGCAATTCAATGTCCATTTTCACATGATTTATCGTCCATTCCCGTGGGGCCGAGCAGCATTCGGCCGGAACGGTAATAAATTCCACTTCATTTTCCCAGACACATTTTCCCCCGCATCGTGGCTACCGTTCTATGGGTAAGCGTTCTTTTCTGGGCTGGTCCCGCCAGAAAGAATTCAACAGCAGTGACAAAGACTAGGAGCAAATGATGACAATGACGGCAGAGACTTGAAAGCTAGCCCGATGCGAAAGGCGGAAAGCGGTGCGGTGGCTTGGCTCTGGCTGTTGAAATCATTATTTCGTTTGGTGATTTATGTCGGACTTTTTTCCCTGCTTCAAGTGAACTAGATGAAGCTGAAAATGAGCTTGTACGTACATTATAATTCGGGGACAAACAAAATCGCCCATGTTCTTGCTGATGGTGCTGTTGCTTTTCCATGGCAAATGACGTCTTGCGATCATTACTTAAGGTGGTGGTAGGCTGCGTACATTTTGTGTGTGTAATAAATTTCTATTGCATTTTTTGGCCATGGGGAACCATTCAACGGACTATTTCTCAACCTCATTCGTGTTATTATTCAGATCACCACACCGGAGACATGTCCTTGGAATTACCAGGTGAAAAACGGGCCGCCATCTTGGACAGTTTTCCAACTATGTCCTTAATAAGAATATTTAATGCCATTGTATATACAAACTTAGAACAACAACATTTTAGGAAAAAAAACAATAAGTTAAAAATAAGTCGAGTCAAGTACAAGACACTGAAGACGACCTCATAGTTGAGGTCGAAATACGTATCTGTAAATATAACAAAACGAAGTGGAATTAAATGGAGAGCACTAAACTCGTCTTAGACGGTTGAATACATTCCAGAGTTTCTAATGGAAATACAGCCCTTGCAATATTTTTGGTTTCAATTGAATGGTGTATGGTGTTTTTTGCCTTTCTCGTATACTAAGTATACGTAAAGGCTATATGATCGCTCCAAAAACAAACTTTTTATAAAAGGCCCGGAGACCCATAGTGTTATATACCGATCGACTCAGCTCGACGAATTGAGGTGATGTCTGTGTGTGTGTGCGCATCCACCCAAAAAAAATGTCACTCATTTTTCAGGCATATGCGTAGGTATAATAATTTATCTAGGTACATTTACCACGGTGCTTACTTCTACTCGCTTGTTGTCAGAAAGATATTCAATTTGCAAAAAACAGCTGACCGTGGAGGTTGGTACTCAGATTCTGATGGTGACCTTTAAGTGGTATTGTTGTGTAAGAGTTATCACGCCTATCTAGAGAGTAGGAGATTGAGGGATCGAATCCCTCTAAGACACGTGTATTCTTTTCCGCAAATTTCATATAAATTTTTCCATTTCGAAGCATGTGCTGTGCATATTCACAGCCAAGATATTCAACACATAAAAAAACGATTTTCATACGGCCGAGTTGCCGAATAATATGTAATCAATTATCAACAATTACAAGAACTACTTCAATATGCTGATAGTTTTTTTATTGCGTAATTTGGATTTTGAAGCAAGCATTCGTTAGCTCCCTTATTATATGATTTCATCAAAATTATTATCTAAATTGCCAGATAAAAATAGGCTCACTGTGTCACACTATGAAGAATAAATGTATTAATAAACTCATTGTATCGCCTACTATGCAGGACAACATCTGCCGGGTTGACTAGTGTAAAATAAATGTGAAAATCAGGAAAATGCAATTTCTCTGCATATACAATCCATTTTTGAAAAGTTAAAAAGCACACTGGACCAGCTCCCAAGTAATGTTGGTCGGAACGGGCCCAATTTTCTCAGTTCGAATAGCTCTGTTGTCAATTCCAGCCCCAAACATCAATCTGGTTCCTTCCGTATTGTGGTGAACTTGCATGCACTTTCATTTAGGGTTCAGCATTTTCTTCCATCTCCAATGTTCAATTTTTCACATTGAACCAAATAACTCGCGACGTTCTGTTTCAAATACTTCACTTTATTTAGGCTTAAGTACATGCAAAATTCGCTTTATTTTTTAACACTAGGTATATTAAATTTTACTCTTACGGCTAGCAATGAAAAAGAACACGAAACATAAAACACAAATTGATATGTGCCGGCGGTTGGTCTACCATATGTGCGTCGCAGTGACTTGGTGAAATTGGACTGACCGTCGATCCGAATTGATCCGTCCAATCGCAGTGATGATTGAGATAATGATGATGACCGTGTGCCAGGTGAGATAACAGTGCGAGGTGGAGATATTTAGCAGAGATCGTGTTTCTATCGCATGTTTTGAGGTTCAATAATCGGAATATGGTGAACTGCGTGTGTCGAATGCATCGCCGTCGATACACTGGACTGCTTGGTCAAAGGTAGTACCATCAGTACAACGGGAACTGGTTTGCTGCTGTGGGATGTCAGTGATATAGTTCTGGTGGTTGCTCTACTCCTGAACATCCTCACCCACACTGGAATTTGTCTAATTTCTGAAATGAAAGAAACAGATCCTCTTCGGCAGGATGGGAAGAAGGAATGGGTTATTGCGCTACTACTTAGAAGTTGCTGATGCAGTGGAATGTAGGTTGCCGTTTTCTTCTGGAAGCGGCAGGATACATAGTTTCTCAATGGGTCGAATTAAGTTCCCCGTGGCAGTCTTGAGAGTGACAACTCTGACAATTCCGTCGCTTCCAGGATGTACATCACTGATCCGCCCCATATTCCACTTCATAGGAGGCAGGTTTTCGTCCTAGATTACGGCTAGTTTTTCTATCTCGACTTGGATTGCTGGTTGAAAGTGTTTATTTCTAATCTGGCAGTTGGCAAAGGTATTCTCTGCGCCATCTCTTCCAGAAATTGGAATTAGGAATTGAGTTGTAGGGTCTTTAGGCGATTGCTTGGAAACCTACTCTACTATACTCAGGTTCCGGAATGAATTGAAAAGCTGTACCAACTAGGAAATGCGTTAAGGGCGAGAGTTTAGACAAGCTTCAACCTGGGCAAGTAGCGTGGTGAAATCCTTCGGATATACTGGTGAATCGCCTATTACTCGCTGTAAATGGTGCTTGGTGAATCAGACGGCTGCTTCCCATAACCCTCCGAAATGGGGGCACTTGGTGGCATGAAGTGCCACTGAATCCCATCTTTGACGCACTTTCTATATACGGCGTCGTTATGATCATGACTCTTCAGCAACTGCAATAGATCCTTCATCTGATTTCGGGCACCGAAAAAATTAGTACCATTGTCGGAATAAATATTTGTACAAAGACCTCTCTTTTCCACAGTAATTTATCATGGTAATGCTGAAGAAGCAGCCGGGTGAATGGATGCCGAGCTGTAAGAACAACTGGGTACTTCGCTTCATCTGACTCCAAAGGGTGATTCAGTCGTCCTCCTAGTTTAAGAAGTTGGTCCTTGGAAAGAAATGGGTTGAACCAGCGTGGTAGTGACCTTTTTGGAACATTTCCTCCCGCAGAGATTGCATTAAATTCATCAGCAAAAACTTCATTCTGCACCAGACGAAGTAACATACTTTCTGCCTTCCCCAACTCGGATGTGGTGAAAAATCCCGTATCCTTTCGGCTGGTTTCCGGTGCTCAAAGTAACTTCATCAGACGCAACCAGTAGTGCGGCGAATTAGGTCAGTATACGATGAAAACTTGCTAATATACTCCTGGTTGAACTCGCTGACAGTAGAAACAGCTGATGTGACAATTTTCCGCCGTTTTTCTTCTTCTTCCTCCTCAGATATTACCGATTCTGGTGATCTTGGCCATTGATCCGAGCTTGACTTCAACCAGGTGGGACCTCTCCACCAAAATTGATTTTCCAGGATGTCCTGCAACCATCGTAGAACGCAAGTGGAATCCTGGAAAACTGCTCCGCAAAGTTCCAGCCTAGGGATTGTCAGGCATTTTAACGGAGCCACCTTCGATTTGGAAAAAAGCAGTCGAACCTTTACCTTTCCGTGTGCATCCGTACTACGGACGTATAAACACATGCCTTCTCCGATGTGTCGGAAAAACAATGGAGTTCAACCTCAACCGCTTCTACAATGACTACATATCTTTCGATTCGCGCTTGATTGAGTATGGGTAGTTGCTCGTGGAACCTTCTCCAGGACTCACCCACCATCGAAAGTAGCGGCTGGTCCCAGTTTAAGGGTTGTTTACTCTCGTCACGTATCTTCCACAGAAGCTGCAGAAATCTTTTTGCCGTAGTAATAACAGCTTCCAGAATCCAGCGAAGGAATGGTGAACTGGAACCTTAGAATGTCCGAAGATGGAATCCAAGTCAGCCCTAAGGTTTTTCACTCATAACAAACGCGACGCGAGACAAGACATAACACTTATAGTTCTTACAATCGTCATTAACGATTGTAAGAACTATAAGTGTTATGTCTTGTCTCGCGTCGCGTTTCTTATGAGTGTCGTGTCGTTCTTACGTTAAGCACAAACCATAAAAATTGTTGCCTAAGGTTTTTACTGCTGTATCAGGATCCATGGTAGTCCCACTCGAAGTACGAATCGCCAAGTTTTCTTCGGGAATGTCTGCTATGTTGGATGCCCATATGCGAAGTTGAAAACCTCCTCTTTGCAATCAGTTGCTTCTGCAGTAACGTTGCTGTTTCCTCGTCATTCGCACCCGTAATGACGTCATCCATGTAGGTGTCGTCCATGGTTGCTCGTACTATGGATGAGACCGGGGCAAGTTGTTGAAGCGCCCTGGTGGCCAAAAACGGTGCAGGTTTTGTTCCGTACGTTACCGTATTCAGCTCATACGTACGGATAGTTTTCAATGGCAAATTTCGACATAGGATGCACTGTAGAGAGCGGTCTCCAGAACGAACAATGACTTGGCGGAACATTTTCTCCACATCTGATACTAACATTATCTGCTTGGTCCGACACCAAAGAATTATGGACCGGAGATCTTCCTGAACTATTTGCTCTACCAGTAGTACATCAGTAAGCGAAACTCCTGAAGACATCAAGGCATCGAAAACAACGCGAACCTTGGTTGTTGTTGAAGCCTCTTTCACCACAGGATGATGCGGTAAATTGCACCTTCGAATCAGCTCTTGGGAATCTTCATTCAGCATCTTCGTAGATTGAGCTACTCTTCCATAAAGGCGTACTGTTATCGAAGTGATGAGTTCTTTGCTAACCTTCTTTCGGTTCCTTGTAGACGTCGACATGCTATGTCCTTTGACTCACCCAACCTTGACACAGCGCCTTAATCATCGGTAGAGCAACGGTATACCGACCATTCGTATCACGTTGTATCGCACTGGAGAACCACTCCTCACATCGCATCTCGTCAAGCGAATAAGCCTTGTCTGACTTTACCTCCTCGCAGGACCAAAACCGAGCTATTAAGGTATCCAAGCCATCCAACGCGGATACGTTGCAGCTTATGTGAAGAGTTGGTATTCCACCGCTGATAACCCAGCCAAACACGGATTCGTTAAGGGTTGGAAGTTGCTCCCCCAAGGAAATCCTTTTGGCTGTTTCGAAAAAGTCGAAGAAGTACTTGATGCCAAGTACGATATCCACCCCATTAGACTCGAAGAATGTCACGGGTAAAAATCCGTTCCCAGAAATGAGAAAATTATTCATGATTCCACGAATTCGTCGTGTTTTCATGCTATGAAAATACACCATGGATATGAATCATGATTTATTTTCGCGTAACGCAACCAATGCGTTACAATTTGGTTGTCAAGATCGACAGAATAAAAAAAAGTTCAACAGGGGATTTGAACTCGAGTACACTGAGTGAGAGTCCTGCGTGCTACCTCTCAGCCGTTCTTACTTCTTGGGAATGGAGTGTTGGAAGTATAACCGGTTATGCATACTGTCGACTGATGAGGATTGCCTAGTACCATGAATAATGTTCCTGAAATCATGAATTATAATCATGGTTTTATGAACTGACCTGATTCATGATTTCATGATTTATTATTCATGCCTGTGGGTAAGTGGGTATGAACTCCGCTCGGCAGTGCCCAAGCAGCCGTATTGATAGTGGTTGTTGGAAGATTTACCGTGACCCTGGGAAGAACCAGCAATGCTAGCTCACGGGAATAGTCCGTAACTAGTGAACGAAGTACGCTTGAATCCTTTGCCGAACCTCGGTCGGTCGCCGCCTGACCAATTCTTGTTACCGAAATATCCACTTGATCTCGGTGAACTTGTAACCGTTGACTCAATCGCTCTGTAATAAAATTACTTTCGGATCCGGAGTCCAGTAACGCACGAACAGGAAACCGATTGCCGATGTCATCCTCAAACTTCACAACTGCTGTTGCCAAAAGAACCCGTGTTGGATGTTGGTGAGCTGTAGCGGACACTACAGCTTCCGTGGCTGCCACGTTAGCCCCTTGGGTGTTTGATGAATCCCTTTGATTCTTAAGTACCGATGGCTGTTTGCCCCAGCAACTGCCACCACCTTAGGTTCTTTCTTCTTCCCCTGCTTAAAACATACTGGGGTATAGTGCCGAACCTGGCAGTTCTTACAGGAGTATTTTAATTGGCATTCCTTGGCATGGTGCCCCGTTCTGAAGCAGTTTCAACAAAGTCCATGTGTTTTCAGTAGACTGTCTCTGTCCGATGCCGTCATTCGATGAAACTCGTTGCACTGGTACAGAAAGTGATCTGATGAACAGACAACGCAGCGTCCCCTAGATGCCTGGGTAGAACTATAGCTGGCCTTCATCGTTGACTGCCGCATAAATTCGAATAAATCCTCCAATTTATCCTCCTGCTTCGTCGATGTCCCCGTTGAACGTCTGCAGCACGTACTTCCACATCGGTACCGGTATTGGCACCAGAAAATGCCTCGGTGAACCGCTGAATGTCGTTGAAGGACAGTTGAGCTGTCTTCAGCCTTGCAGTCAATGCCCTTATCGATGGCGCCTTGGAAGTTGATGCTCCAGCGGGTGGTGTCATGTTGTTGTCGATAATCAGGTAGAGAGAGGTACGGTGTAGTATACTGCAAAAGGTCTAGCTTCGCCAGGCATATACAATTTTAATTTACCCGGAGAAACGAAAAGTGTCGCTCCAAATTAAAATTGATCAACCGCAACAAGTAGCTTTACGCTCCAATGGACGACAACTCAGGAACAATTGAATAGTATGAAGAGGAAAACGATGATGTAGTACACATAGTGCAGGCCTAGCTTCGCAAGGCATATACTACATAAGTTTACCCGACAAAACAGGAAGTGATGCTCTAAGTACAACCCAACAAATATTGCAAACAGCTTTGCGTTCAATTCGTCACGATAGTGCACACCAAATCGTCATAAACTCGATGAGAAGTGGATAAAGAGGAGAAAAACTGGTGTAGTATCCAAAAGTATGGCTTCAGCCAGGCATATACTGCGGCAACTCACCACATGAAACAATTACTGCACCAAATCCCTTCAAAATGTTGAACGATTATTTCCAAAATCGACCATAAGTTCAAACTCAAAGATTAGAGGAACGCACTTCAAGGGCAATCAAAGTGTAACGAAGAGGGTTTGATAAAATTGTGGAAACATTTGCCTAGCTCCGGCAGTGTGGAGAATAAAGTGAGTCTGAAAAAAGCATTTGCATTTGTTGATTACATTGATGGAATGGAACGTATGTATTTATTATTCCATGATAAAAATAATGAAATAAACTTAAATATTTAAAAATTACATTAATAGAAAAATGAAAAATTGAAATTCAATCGTAGTAGGCATTTGAAATGCCAGCATACTAAGAAGCTAATAAGAAGAAAATTGAAATTCAATCTCAGTAGGCTTACAAGAATTCTAGATTATTCGAACGGTGAAAATAAACGATCATCATTCAATGTTCAGTTTTATCCTTCGAATTATCCTTGCAAATTATCCTTCGGTGTTCTGCGCTTGTTTTCGTTGGTAAAAGGCAAATCGGAAGACGGATTTTCTTGGCTACGACACCACTAACCGATGTCGAATAAATAGGGATGTATTTACCAAAGTTGAAGAGGTCAAAATGTGATACTATTATTTTGGTGAAGCCCTTTATTGACAATGGTTGTATGCCAAGACAGTGGTTGTATACCTAGTAGAGCCTGCCAGAAATGCAGGATGATTTCTGCAATGGAAGGTTGAATATAAAAATTGCTAAACGCTAGCAAAAAAAAGGAAACCTGTGTGGATGACCCCATTATAACAGAGTGTTACTTGAAAGTTGTTAGCCATGGCTGTTTGTTGAGTAGTAGATATAAATGCATCTGGTGGTCAAAAATTGGACATTTACCCTATCCGGAGAGTCTTTCCCGTTAATAACTGATACAGGTATTAGAACAGCGGCCCAGGGAGCACGTTTTTCTCAATTTGGGAGATTTGTCCCATCGCCGTAACTTATCATCATTTATTTATTCATCATTTATTTGACGAAAATGGGAGTAAAAACAAAATGATAGTTTGTGTGAATTTGAGATAAATTGCCTCTTTTTGCGCAGCCAAACTATTTGAAGTCCGAAAACGATCGAATTTGATCCAGTGATATTTACGATTCCATTAAATCAGAAACTTGTATGATTCCAATGGTAAAAAGACAACGCGAAGACGTTGAGTATTCGATGAGTAATGATAATATGAGTTTGAATATTTGGTATGACATCACTTGTATAACACCATACTGAATACAAGAATCTGCAGGTTTTTCTTGATACGACTAGGTCCAATCGTTATTCCGACCAACTACCAGTTCACTACAGAGTTCAATTTTATTGAAACTCCTGTATTTCCTTGAAACCACCGACCAAGAACCTCTAGACTTGAATTTTTATAATCAAATTTGGAGTTTATGAAGATAAACCAATCACTCCAAAAAGAGTTTTTTATTAGTCTAGGTCCAATAGAGCTTCAAACTCCGACCAGCACATATTTTGCGTTAACTAGTGCGTAAATTCACAAAAAGGAAGTTCGATTTTTTTTTGAAGAATATCCGCGATCTACTAGTTCAACCTGTTTTCATTTGCGTAGATTTACTAAATTCAAAAATTCGTAAACATTTCATTGAATGTATAGGAATTTTATGGCACCTCTAAAGTGGATCATATGATTGTTATAAAAGCTTGAGGAATTTATAAAGAAAATTCTACACCACGCAATTAACTGATTTTAAATCTCCCTGCTTTTAACGCGCTCTTCGTTTTGATCATCTGCAATATAGTAGGGGAAGAGACCCCAGAACGCCCCCCCCCCTCCCCCCGAGGCAAAACGCCTTTTGTGGTTTCCGTCATATTTACCGTCATTTAGATGGCCATAACAAAACTAGATATAAAATTATGTAGGTTAGGCGAAAAAAGTTTCAAAATAGTGTATGGAAAGGTCGGAAAAACCAAAAATTTCCACATTTTGAAGAAACATCCAACATTTTGGCGAGGCAAAACGCCCTAGCAGCACTAACATACAATGTACTTGCGTCTCCACGCACTATCCATACCAGAATGCTGATCCGCCGACGCGTGGTGCTTTGTTCCCTAGGAGCTGCTAGCTAAAAGGCGTTTTGCCTCATGAGTTTTCCGGCAACAGAATATCACCACTTTTTTGAAATGTGAATATTATCAATATGATTGAGATTTTTTCTAATTTCAATATGACATCAGCTAGCAATATTGTTTGACTGTTGCGTGAGGTAGAAACACCCATGAAAATCGTTATAGCTAAGGCATAAAAGCAGTCTATGCTTAGCTAGGGCATATTGCCCCCCCTTCCCCTAAGGGGTACAAAAAAAAGTTTCGCCAAGGGCACCGGGCGGCCACGCGTCGGCGCTGCCTCGGAGAAGGGGGGGGGGGGCAATATGCCCTAGCTAAGCAAACATTTCTTTATTGTCTTATTTGTAACGCTATTCATGGGTATTTTTACATTATGCATCAGATAAACATGATAGCTAGTTGATGCCATTCAAAAATTGTCAAAAATCTCAATAATATTGATAATATTCACATTTCAAAAAAGTGTTGCCGGAAAACTCATGAGGCAAAACGCCTTTTAGCTGGCAACTCCTTGGGAACGAAGTACCACGCGTCGGCGAATCAGCATTCTGGTATGGATAGTGCATGGAGACGCAAGTACATTGTAGGTTAGTGCCACAAGGGCGTTTTGCCTCGCCAAAATGTTGAATGTTTCTTCAAAATGTGGAAATTTTCGGTTTTTCCGACCTACCCGTACACTATTTTGAAACTGTGTTTTTCGCCTAACCTACATAATTTTAGATCTAGTTTTGTTACGGACATCTTAATGACGGTAAATATGAGGGAAATCACAAAAGGCGTTTTGCCCTGGGGGGGGGCGTTTTAGGGCCTCTTCCCCTATAACTCATAACACAGATACTACCTCTTCGCATTCAAACAAATTCTGTTCTTAGAACATTCGAATTACTTAGCTCAAAAACAACCTCTGAAACAAATCCAAATTCGCCTCGTTTAAATGCTTGAAAGGTTTTTTACGCTCTCGTGAGGCGTAAAAAGGGAGAGCATTATTTCGAATCTGGAGCGTAAAAAGATGGACGCAAAAAAAAGGAGCGTAAAAGGAGCGAACATAAAAAAAAGGTTTCACCGTTTTCATATGATACGTCTATAAAATAAACAAAACATAATTGTAAAAATTGACTTAGCTTAGTTGTTGACGTCCTTTGCACCAGTTGTTGCATTAGTAGTGGTCCCATTATGGCCAATTTCATAAGAAAACAATGCTATTTGCCATGATAAGAAACAAAATTAAGAGTGTGTTCCTATTATGGTTTGAGCAATTCAGAGGATAATATAAAATTTAATTGCGGCTTTTAAACTTGTTCCTAGGAAAAGAAGAGGAAACCTTTCGCTACCTTTCATTTATGTTTCTAAAAATAGTTATTCTTAACTATGACGACGATTGGTACACCCACTCTAATCTGGGTTTCAAAATCTCGTATACTCAATACGTAAAATTCGCACACTTTGAAGTTTATCCGTAAGATGTTCGAATTCGCTGAATGGGGAGTATTAATAAATCATTTGAATGAACTGCCCAGCGCCGATCTCAAGATAGGAGGAAGGCAACCCCAGCAGCCGTTTCCGTTGTTCTAAATTAATTTATGCCCCACTTGAGACTCGTTCGAACCGAACCCTCCTCCGCCCACACTGGGAAAAGCCTACCAAATGGTGTCGACCTTTTTTCTTCGATTCAGATACTATCGGAAAACAAACCGTAGAATCCTTTTTGGCAGGCACGGCGTAAAATGCTGCACACAGACGCTAAAATCTGTACGGCGAACATATTTTCTATGGATGACAAAGTGCTTGGAAATAATATCCTAAATTACTGGTTGATGTAGTCAAAGGCCCAACACGTTGAGCTGAGCGACGATTTTCTTCGGCAAACAACCACAACCACACCCTTATTAAATTCCTAAAATTATTTAGCAAATGAAAAGAAACCATGTTTGTAAACAATGTTTGGAAGCGTAAAGCGTACTTGCAAAACTCCCCGTCAATGTTTTTTGTGGAGAACAATTCTATTTTATGTGCCAATTGTCCATATCATGTCGCTTCCCTTTAGTGAGATTTTTTGCCCTTTCAAGCTTTCAAGCAAAAACCGAACTTCTTTTCGGTTATCTTGATAAAAAACCGGATACGTCTTACTCATGACCAAAATGCGTCATATACGAAAAACAAGCGATCCCGTAAAGCATCCCGTAATCAAAATATACTTTCCGATTGTGGGGAAAATCTGTGAAGAATTTGAATGAATGAAGAGAAAAACTACAAACGGGTCCGTTAGAGTTCATCCCATTTGAGATCCCATTTTTCACCACTCGAAAGACACTTAGAAGGGGAAGAAGCCCCAAAACGCCCCCCCCCCCCCCCCCCATTGCAAAACGCCTTTTGTGGTTTCCCTCATATTTACCGTCATTAAGATGTCCGTAACAAAACTAGATCTAAAATTATGTAGGATAGGCGAAGAAAGTTTCAAAAAAGTGCATGGGAAGGTAGGAAAAACCGAAAATTTCCACATTTTGAAGAAACATCTAACATTTTGGCGAGGCAAAGTGGCAATAACCTACAAAGTACTTGCGTCTCCACGGACTATCCATACTAGAATGCTGATTCGCTGACGCGTGGTACTTTGTTCCCTAGGAGCTGCCAGCTAAAAGGCGTTTTGCCTCATGAGTTTTCCGGCAACAGAATATCACCACTTTTTTGAAATGTGAATATTATCAATATGATTGAGATTTTTGACAATTTTTGAATGGCATCAACTAGCTATCTTGTTTAACTGATGCATAATGTAAAAATACCCATGAATAGCGTTACAAATAAGACAATAGAGCAGTGTTTGCTTAGCTAGGGCATATTGCCCCCCCTTCCCCAACTTACTTTTGAGCTCTTTTGCATCGATGAGTATTACTCCGTTGATACACCACTCAACCGGTGATTGTTAGATTTTCTAACAATTCTGTATATGAACCTACCAAAACCTGTATAAGAGCTGGGCATGTGGTTGTATTTGTAGTTCCACTTTTCAACATTTTTCAGCATTACAGGAACCATTTCTTAGTCCGTTGAATCATTATGTCATGTAAAATGACTCAATAAACTCAATAAATGTTTTGTGCAACAAATTTGCATCTTATCGGGTTTACGAAAAGAAGCTTCCAAAAAATGTCACTCTCTATTCTACGAAATACGGCTTGGAAACTTTGGCCCAATTTTTTAAAACATTTCTCCACGGTTTATTTGGTTCCTAAAACCATAAATAACTTTTGGTTTTATTTTTGGTTTATTTTTTTTCAAAATTTATTGCGTAGTGTTAACACTTAATCCCTGAATTAGGGACGTTCCACTTTTCTAGCTACATCGAGATAGTCAATATACCACAAAAATAGATCTCCCTTTCAAATTATTACAATGCCATAATTATATTGTTGCTATCGAAACAAGTATAGATAATCTTTCGTGATGTTTTCATAACTCACGTGACAATCAATGGTCATCATATGTTGTATATCACATCGCTCACCCCACGTCATGGAACCACTCATCAAACAATTATGGCTCACGCCCACAACTTGCCCAATCCATTCTCCACCATTTAGGGCGCGTTCCAATGTTAATGTACTTTTCCCTCGCCTTCTCCCATTCCAGCACAACGATGATCGGCGTCTACTGCGGGGCTGGCGTGTTTCAATCAGGTCAGCAGGTGAATAGACTTCCCACGAGTCATCAAACCACTCATTACCATCGATAGAAACAAAACACACACAAAAATTCTAACAGTACCGCCCACACCAATTGTCCGCACTTCTGGTATTTGTTTGCACTCATAGTTGGATCCTGACAGTTGGTTGATGTCAGAGAAAAGAAATAAAACAGTTAAAGCAAACATTATGAGTGGGCGAAACATCACGGGCGTTGCAAGGCGAAAACAAGTGCGCTAGCCCGGACCGAAATGCCCTCGAGGGGAATGGACCTCATAGGTAGTGTGGTGGTGTCTAAGCTCTTAGGTGCGTAGTGGAATCGGAGGGACTAAAGTTGACACGCACAAATCTGCAAAGAAGGGTGGTCAATAAAACCATCGCGCTTCTGTTTAGTGGTAAGTTCTTTGGTATATAATGTTAGGCTCAGTCTCACTTGCCGAATTTCGATTAAAGTTTAAAACTGACAATTCAAAACATTCAGAATTATCCTATTATGAAAATAATTATTTACTAGTCAGACGTTCTTTGAAAATCGCTCAATTGCCATAATAAAAACACACCTACGTAACGCATACAAAGTGAAATTATAGACACTTCCGAAGGAAGGGTCAAAAAAGTATTACTGAATACTGTGATGGTCCCATTGACAACTCCCATAAGAATACTTGCTCCATATCTTGAGGTTTCCACGAGTCGTATATTGCAAATTCGCGTACATTCATTCAGGTATCATGAAATCTTCTTGCATTGGAGATCTGTGACGCACCTTCAAGGACTGAGAGGATATTCCCTCGACGTAGTAAGGTGGATGATTATTTCAGTATGATATATTTCAAAGTTCTATCTTGAAGCATTCCAAGGAGTGGATAGAGCAAAAATAGTTCTATATTGATTTTGAATCTATTTAGCTTTCTTATTTTCAACCCTATACTGTTTGCTCGAGCACGCATCTAACGGTGTTCTTTTCCTTTCTCCCGCAGCCAAATCGAGCCACGTCAGTTGTTTAATAATTAGCAGCTCAACGTCCCAGTAGCTTCTGCTGCTGCCGCTGCAGTTCACAGAGTGGATAATAAACATGAAAAGTAAATATTATTATCACCCGTGCTACAGTTGGTGCCGGTAGGCGGATCGTTTGTTCGAGGTGTTTATGGGCCGTTGAAATAATATTTGCAATTTTCCGATGTATTTTCCGTGCTGAGCGAAACGAGCCCTAGAGTAATCAACTGTCGAAAATAGACAAAGAAGACCATATTGAAACGGACGGACACGTGCAAAAATAATTGCTTCCGAGAACAAATTTGCACGATATATGTCAGCGCAGTCCGAACCGCGTTTCCGGGGAAAGTGAAGTTCTATCGCTGGTGGGTTTTAACTTTCATCGGGATGTAATGTGTCCCTGATGGGATTGAGCTGATCAATTAAAACCAATTAATAATCCGGAAAGCATCATTACAAATTCCAGTGAAATTTGAAACGAATGGAGTGTACATTGCGTAAAAAGAGGGAGGAATAAAGTGTGGAAAAGCGGAGCACCCAGGAAAGGTCAGAAGAATTAGAGCAAAAAGCTGTTATAATGCTGCATGTGACTAACGGTAGCATGATTCAAATTCGGAAAAGCACTGCCCAGTCAGTGTTGCTGATGGTGACTGCGATACTGTTGCTGGGAAGCATCGAAAGGATTCACGTACACGGCGAATCATTCAAATCAGGTGAGTTTGTAAAGTATATTGTCATAATCCTGTTCATCATTATAATCAAAATAGGAGATCCATTGTGGATAATACGTGGGATAATAAGCCGATCACAACTCATACGCTTCTCCTAACCTGGCACTCAACGTTATTGTGATTCGGAGTGTTTATGAGTACTGTCGTCGGGGGTGACAATAGGTCAAATGCGGATAAGAATAGGTCGCTGTTTCAACTACGTAGAATGCTTGTAGAATAGATTTAATATATCTGAGGACAAGAAAACTGAATTACAAGAGCCCGATTTGAACGATTTTCTCTTCCGACCTCTAGACTGTCGACTGACCCATTTTCATTCCCCAGACCCATTGTCACCCCCGACGATATGGTACTGACATTTTCATTTTCATTGGGAGAAGTTATGCGATATTTATATAAAGCTCTCACTTTCTTGGAAAATATGAACAATGAAAGGAATTAACGAACTGTTTCTGCTCAAATAATATTATTATTACTTCCACGTTGAAGGCTGCTAGGAATAAAATAATTAATTTATTGAATAGTCATCGCTGTTTACTCAAATCTAGTAAATAAATCATTTAAAATTTAGATTATAAAATAATGTGAATATTTCCATCTGTGTGGCATTGGACAGGCCTATAAACTTGAACAAGCCTAATATACCTCTGCTCCTCAGTTAGCCGACAGATGACAGCAGCCATCGTACGAGATACACTTTTACGGTCGGTCAATCCTAGTGAGTCGCGAGTGTAAGCAATGCAAAATATGATGGGTGATTGTTATGAGCGATGTTGAATTGCACATTTGGCGATCCTGCCAGGAGTGTGTACCAACGTTGCTCGTGAAATCACCCATCATGTTATGTTTATGTAGAAGTGTGTGATTGTTTCGAATGCATTTCTCGGGGAGCCGAAAAACAGGTGAAGCGGCGGATTTTTTTTTCACACTGGTAAGAAGTTATGTCAAAATAATAGGACGTCGATAACTCCGAAGCTTTGTTATTGTGAAATGGAGGAAATAAAAACTAAAACATTGTACGCCATATTGAATAAATGATGGGTAGATGAATTGGCCACCTCTTCAATCCCCTGTGTCAAATACAGTGGTTTTTGTGAGACTTTCTTCCGATTCGTAAAACGAAGCAGTTTATTAGATCCGATCACGTCGATTTGATTTACTTTGTTGATGGTTTACATCAAATGTATGACGTGCGCAAGATAATTAAGTCGAATGATTAAGCTCCGAACAAGTTGCCCTGTTTTCCTTTGTGGTCAGCTAAGCCAACACGATCCAGTATAAGTATAGATGTTTTTAAATACAAGTGTGATTATCGATACACACGAAAAAATGTTTGGAAAAACTGAAAAAAGGAATAACGAATATAGGAGTGATTTTCTGTAAGTAGTCTGAAACTTTACAATACACCAATGAGAAATTGTTATTCCATAATTAACAGTTTACAAGTGTTTATTTTTTTAAACTAGGGTAACTGTTCCAGTTATTTATAGCCAAATGTTCATCCAATCAAAACCATAGAAATAAAAAGAAATTTGGTTGGTTTATTATTATTTTTGTGATTCTTTTAGCAGTGTACACTGTCGATAGCAAAAAGATCCGATGAAATTGGTGCTTTATTTCATTGTTCCAAGATGAGATGAATTCACATACAGTACGATGCAACATTTCTCCTATGTGTTTCAGTGTTGTCATTTTCAAACAAAATGTTTCAAAGTTTTCTTCTTGATTACAATAGCTTTATTTATCAAGAACACGCAATAACAATCGCACTTGTATCTAAGAATATTGAAATGGAATAATGCTGTGAAAGAAAATTCCTATAACATCGCGTGAATTAAGTTGATTGCAATTGATTAGCAATATTTCGATTAGGTGAATATTGTTGATGGTTAATATTGTTATGACTCACAAATAAATTGGAGTTCTGTTTGAATGTTTTTTTATCTATCATTAGAAAAATATGTGGACGCGATGTAAAAGTTCATCAAAAAGAGTTTGATTGGTGTAGCTGTAGTTGTATCACAGTTCTGCGTGAAAAGACGCCCACATTTTAGTGTTTCTTCCTCTGCGTTGGTGAGACGCCCGCAAGAAGAATGGTGTTATTGTGGATTGTAATGATCACAATTCTGCGTGGTGGGACGCCCGCATTCAGTAGATTCTTCCTCTGCGTTGGTGGGATGCCCGCAAGAAGAATGGTGTTATTGTGGATTGTAATGATCACAATTCTGCGTGGTGCGACGCCTGCATTCAGTAGATTCTTCCTCTGCGTTGGTGGGACGCTCGCAAGAAGAATGGTGTTATTGTGGATTGTAATGATCGCAATTCTGCGTGGTGGGACGCCCGCATTCAGTAGATTCTTCCTCTGCGTTGGTGGGACGCCCGCAAGAAGAATGGTGTTATTGTGGATTGTAATGATCACAATTCTGTGTGGTGGGACTCCCACATTTAAGAGTTTCTTCCACTGCGTTTGTGGGACGCCCGCAAGAAAAATGATTTTATTGTGAAGCCGAAAGGTCATATATACTCGAAAAGTTTGATTTCATTGAGAATATATATCCCCCACGATTAAACGCTGTTTATCGATACTGGTCCAGTTGCGGTTTTTTTGGTTTCATGTTGCTGGTTGTTTGACATATACATATACACAGTTCAATAGACGTGTGCTCAAAGTACAGGTAGAAGTACTAGTAGTGATGAGACGTCATTACTCGGGAATGTGTTGAGAGTGATTTTCCATATTTAGATTTGGCACCTATAATGGTGTATCCAAAGTGTTTTTCGATTACGAAATACGATTACGACATTTACAGTACAATAATGTGACGAAAGTGATTGTTTGCTGCAAGATAGCCTTATATCATAGTGGAAGAGTCATCCCATTGTACATTATATGTCGGAATTGTTGTTTTTTTTTTCCTTTAAGTATATGATGCCAGCCAATTTTTTTTTTAAGAGAAAGGGGGAGATGTGTGGCATTGGACAGGCCTATAAACTTGAACAAGCCTAATATACCTCTGCTCCTCAGTTAGACGACAGATGACAGCAGCCATCGTACGAGATACACTTTTACGGTCGGTCAATCCTAGTGAGTCGCGAGTGTAAGCAATGCAAAATATGATGGGTGATTGTTATGAGCGATGTTGAATTGCACACCATCATGAATGTCCACTTCAGTTTCTTCTCGTCATCATCATCATCATTGTGTGCACGAAAACATTTCAAGCATTGATAAACGATGTTCCGTGCTACGCTCCTTCTACCTAACGGCCAAAATTTTAGTCGTACGACTCCGAGAAGCAGCTGTGGACCTGCGTGTAGAAGTTGCAGGTGGTAGTGTTTCAGAATCATCCGGGTTAGTTTCTGTCGGGCAGGAAGAACCATCGGATGTTTTGAGGCTTCCCGCTCTGCGGAGTGGCTCAACCGCCCTCCGATTCGGATGACTTGTTCCTCAGAAATATGAGGGTTGAACCACCGAAGTGGAGATTTTCTCGACACGGGTTCCCCCTTGAAAAGTGCCTTCCACTCATCGGCAAAAACTTCCTGCTGGATACGCCGAACGATGACAAATTCTGCTTCTCTAAGCTCTTGCGCTGATATAAATTCGGACAAGCCCTGGTCTAAGGATTTTTCATTAATTTCATCAGACGCAACCAAATAGATTTCCTCCGAATCAGATCCGAATACGACGCAAACTTCTCCAAGTACCAGTCGTTGAATTCCATGTTCGCCGAAACTGCACAAGTTGCTGTACGCCGTCTTTCGTCCTCCGCCTCTTCTGAGCTTGATGAGAATGAAGCTGCAGGCCAGTGACCCGAAGGTTCCTTCAACCAATCTGGTCCCTCTCACCAGAAAACATTATCCACGATATCCTTCGGATATTCCATATCCCACGATATGCCTCCGGAAATCAAATCCGCAGGGTTTGTTTGTTTCCGGGTTAGTTTCTGTCGGGCAGGAAGAACCATCGGATGTTTTGAGGCTTCCCGCTCTGCGGAGTGGCTCAACCGCCCTCCGATTCGGATGACTTGTTCCTCAGAAATATGAGGGTTGAACCACCGAAGTGGAGATTTTCTCGACACGGGTTCCCCCTTGAAAAGTGCCTTCCACTCATCGGCAAAAACTTCCTGCTGGATACGCCGAACGATGACAAATTCTGCTTCTCTAAGCTCTTGCGCTGATATAAATTCGGACAAGCCCTGGTCTAAGGATTTTTCATTAATTTCATCAGACGCAACCAAATAGATTTCCTCCGAATCAGATCCGAATACGACGCAAACTTCTCCAAGTACCAGTCGTTGAATTCCATGTTCGCCGAAACTGCACAAGTTGCTGTACGCCGTCTTTCGTCCTCCGCCTCTTCTGAGCTTGATGAGAATGAAGCTGCAGGCCAGTGACCCGAAGGTTCCTTCAACCAATCTGGTCCCTCTCACCAGAAAACATTATCCACGATATCCTTCGGATATTCCATATCCCACGATATGCCTCCGGAAATCAAATCCGCAGGGTTCTCCTTGCCAGAAACATGTCGCCATGGTGATGATTCTGCGATGCTTTGCATTTTCGCGACTTTATTCGCGACGAAAGTGGTCCAGTTGTTTGGTGAAGCTTGTATCCACCGCAGAACCCACGTTGAATCAACCCAGAAATATGGTTGAGCTGGAGCTCTAATCGAGTCTCGAACCTTCTCGTATAACTGCGTCACCAGCAACGCACCACACAGTTCTAGCCTTGGAATAGACTGTGTTTTCACGGGTGCAACCTTGGATTTGGATGACAGCAGCCGAACTACAACCCTTCCTTCCAAATCCTGACTCCTGATATAGACGCTTCCGCCATAAGCCTTGGTAGAAGCATCGGAGAAGCAATGCAACTCGATCAACGTTGCTCTTGGAACCATGACGCAACGATCGATGCGAATATCGTTGAGCAAGGGTAGTTCTACATGGTATTTCCGCCACTGCTCACCCACCATCGAAGATAGTGGGTGATCCCAGCCCAATGCTTGGGCTTCGTCATTCCGGATCTTCCACAGGAGCTGCATAATAATCTTACCCGTTGTGATCGCTGCACCTAGAAGAGGCATAGAGGATCGAATAAATTAGCGATCACTGACAAAACTTGCCGTTTGGTTGGCTGCGTCGCTGAACTCCACGTTAAAATGGAAAACTGGAACCTCAGTTGATCGGATATTGGCAACCAAGTCAAACCCAGCGTCTTAACAACAGGATCCGGATCCAAGTCAATTCCTTCCGATAACAAATCGCCAGGTTTTCTGCGGAAACACTGTGCAGCACTGTCTGATGATTGGATGCCCATTTCCGTAGTTTGAGGCCTCCCTTTGACATCATCTCGTTGAGTTCCTGACATAGATTACGTGCGGCATCTTCCGTATCCGCGCCCGTGATTACGTCATCCATATACGTATCCTCCGTGGTTGCCCTCGCAGCCATTGGGTACTGCCCTCCTTTATCCATCGCTAGCTGGTTCAACGTACGTGTTGCGAGAAAAGGCGCCGGCTTTGTTCCGTACGTCACAGTGTTGAGCTCGTACACGCCCACGGGATCTGTTGGGTCGAAACGCCGCAAAATACATTGCAAAGACCGATCTACCTCAACCACGAAGACTCGTACAATCGGTCCTACTAGAAGCGTGGCGTTAAGCGAGACACCGGATGACGTCTTACAAGATGCGTCAAACACGACACGGACCTTTGTAGTTGTGCTAGCTTTCTTAAAGACAGGATGATGCGGCAAATAGCATCGTTTCACGAGATTTTTCGCTACCTCCACCTTCGACATATGTCCCAATTGGGTGTACTCCACCATGAACTGATGGTATTGCTCCCGGAAACTGGCATCCTTCGCCAATCTGCGTTTCGTGCAATAAACCCGCCAAAATGTGATGTCCCGAGACTCGCCCAACCTGGAAACTGCGTCTTCATCCTTTGGCAGCGAAATTGAGTACCGCCCGTCGGATTCCCTACGAACCGACTTCCGAAAGTCGTCCTCGCACCACTTCTCCTCCGATGAAAGGACCTTGGAATTGCCAACTTCTTCACTAGCCCAAAACCGTGCGACTAGCTCCTCCAATACCTTTGTAGTTGCCGTACTACAGTTGATGCGTAGTCCTTGTGTAGGGTTTAAATGCCTCCGCGAACCACCCATCCGAACACCGAATCGTTTAGTGAAGGTAATTGGTCTCCGAGTGGAATTCTTCGACCAGACTCGAAGAAAACGAAAAAGGATTCGATACCCAGTGCCATGTCCACTGAACTTGGACTGAAAAATTTGGGATCTGCCAGTTTTATCCCATTGGGCATCGACCATCCTTGTGTATCCACCCTTGCCGTAGGTAAATCCACCGTAACCTTTGGGAGGACGAGGAAACTCATGTTCTGCGAGTAAGCCGTAACTCGCGAACGAACCAATGCAGTGATCTGATGCTTGACCTTCGATGCTGCATGACCAATGCCGAGTACCTACCTTCTTTCGGTGTGACCTTAGGCGTTGACTCAACCGCTTGGCGATGAAATTACTCTCTGACCCAGAATCCAAAGAGCACGAGTCGGAAATTGACTATCCTCGTCATCTTCCACGATAACGACCGCCGTCGTTAACGCACCGATAACGAACCGGACACTGTTGCAATGGTGGCTGCCATGTTAACCACCTGGGAGGATGAAGGAACGGGTGCATCATCAGATTCCGTACGTGGAGGATTGTTGCTTCCATCAGCAGCGACAACCTTAGGTGAACCATTGTATAATGATGACCATTACAGTTACGACACTTGTATTTGGACGTACAGTCTGTCGCTATGTGACCCGATCTGAAGCAGTTTCTGCACAGGGAGTTCGTTCTTAACACCGCATCTCTTTCTCGCACCGACATCCGTAGAAATGAAGAACATTGGTATAGGGGATGGTTCTCCTTGCACGTCGCACATCGTCCTCCAGACGATTGTACAGAACCGTAGCTGGCCTTCACAGCTGACGCCTTCTGTCTCAATAATTGTGGAGCATAAAGCGAAGTCATGGAGTCTATTGCCTTCACTGGAAGCGATTCAAGAATTCTGATCCTACAATGCAAGAAATCCGAGAGATCTGCTAACGTATCCTGATCCTTGGTTGAGGAATGCTCCTCCCAACCTCTGCGTGTTGTCGGATCTAGTCGAGTAGTAAGTAGATTAACGAGTAAGAGGTCCTTGTACTATTCCGGTTTGACCACCTGGTCCAGATTCTGCACGACCTTTTCGAAACCGTCGATCAGAGTGTGCATATCCGCTACCGATTCCTTGGACCTTGGAATATCATAAATTAAGTATTTTGACGCTTTCAAGTTATTAACCGTCGATCAGAGTGTGCATATCCGCTACCGATTCCTTGGACAGCGTTGGCAAATTCGTATTTGGGTTGAAAGGGTTGATTTTCTCCTGTATCCGATTTAGGGTAACTTTACACAGAACTTCGGGAGCAATGCACAGTAACATGGTGTAAAGTCAATTGTCGCACACAGTCAGATCCCCGTTCTTCGAGACTTTCACCAAGACGGAGGTCATACTTATATGTCTAATTGTACTGTAACATGATAATTTCCAGAATATCATAAATTAAGTATTTTGACGCTTTCAAGTTATTAACCGTCGATCAGAGTGTGCATATCCGCTACCGATTCCTTGGACAGCGTTGGCAAATTCAACAAAGCTTGCACCTGTCACTTCTTCAAAAGCTTGCTGTTATCGTACCGTTTTAGCAGCAAGTCCCATGTTATCTGATAGTTGTCCTTCGGGATTTTTAACGAGTCAATCAGGCTCTTCGGTTCTCCTTGCAGGAATCCCTTCAAATAGTGGAACTTTTCCACCTCCGGCAGGTCCATCTTGCGATGGATGAGTGATGAGTCTATGTCTCCATTGAACACCTGTAGCGTGATTTGTGGTAGACGTTCATGGTCTAGCGTCCCATTACCATGCGCTGACGTGTCGTTGGCTCGTACGGAACGGTCGGTTTCTCCTGGTTCCTGGAATTGCTTAGCACTATCCATCAAGAACGCCTTACAATAATAGTACCTATCACTATACACTAGCCTCGCTTTATCGAACGCCTCATTTTCATCTTCGAAATCATCGTGTGCCTGAATATCTGCCAGAATCTCCCCATACTTCTGCCGCAAGTCATCGATACTCTGCAAGCGCACGTCGACCTGACTTGCAATTGTTGTCCGCTCGTAGCCTTTCCACAAATATCCAGATGTCGTTCATGGATGTCTGGGTGTTTTTCAGCTGGACCATCAACAGCTTCAGAGTAGAGATCTGAAATGTCCAAGGCTTCGGCTGACATATACCAAACAAGCTTACCTGAGAAAACAGAATTGTGTACCCCAATCACCTTCAATTCACCCAAGTCACTCTAGTTCCGTCGTGAGGCACCAGCGATTGTTGTAGCACAGCGCGCACTCGTTCGATGAATGAAGGAAGCTGAGGAGAATACCAACTGTAGTAAACAGAAACTTAGCTTCGGCGGACATATACTGAAGTAGCTCACCTATGAGAACTAACAGCAGCACCAATATGTCTCCAATGAGAATCAGTCCGATTATCAACCACTTTATCCGCAGTTCATTCACAGCCAACTCGACATTCAGTCACGACTCAAATCAGGATCCAGAAGGAGGAAAGTTTGCATGTAGTATCCAGATAATAAGCTTCGGCAGAACATATACCGTTCAAACTAACCCGTGAAACCAGTAACAGCTCCGAACAACAATCAATTCAAATCATCCAAAATCAATCAAACTCGCAGCAGATTGAGACAATTTTTCTAGTGGTGAATAGTTTTGCTCAGGGATTGCGCAGCAAATGAAGAGAATTCAAAATTCATTTTTAAAATCGTATATTATCTGAAGTCGCGCCTCGGAGACATATACATTAAGGTGGCTCAAAAAACACTTTTTCAAATTTATTGATGGGCCGCCCTTTTATTCGGTTCTATTTGATGCCCTGATGCTCTGGACAAAATTTCAGCCAAATCGGTCAACGTTTGGGCGATGCTAAACTCGTTGGAAGTTTATATGGAAAAATGTATGCAGAAACATCCAAAAACAGTGATTTGCAGTTGGATGGCACAATTTACGATCAAGAACCATGATACTCATTCAGTTCTTGTAGAATTAAATGTAGAATGTTATGCTGGAAACCGCGAGAAGATTGGAGTTTATTAATCAAAGTTATTAGCTCTTTACCGGATCGTTGTAGGGGTGAATTTATTTCTTTTCAAAGGCAAAAGAAACGAAATTTGCTCAAACCCCACTTCAGAGAAATGCTAATAACTGAGCCAGGCAAACTCTAATCTTCTCGCGGTTTTCTGTATACCATTCTGTATTAAATTCTTCAAGATCTGGATGAGTATCATAGTTCTTCATCATAAGTTGTGCCGTCCAACTGCAATTCACTGTTTTTGGATGTTTCTGCAAACATTTTTTGCATATAAACTTCCAACGAGTTTAGCACCGCCCAAGCGTTGACCGATTTGGCTGAAATTTTGTCCAGAGCATCAGGGCATCAAATAGAACCGAATAAGAGGGCGGCCCATCAAAAACAATTGAAAAAAGTTTTTCCCATACTAATTTGAGCCACCCTAATATACATTCTTGGCACTCACCACACAACAAATAATCGATGTCACCTCTTCTTGCCTGGCCGAATCGAATCGCTCGTATTTGGGTTGAAAGGGTTGATTTTCTCCTGTATCCGATTTAGGGTAACTTTACACAGAACTTCGGGAGCAATGCACAGTAACATGGTGTAAAGTCAATTGTCGCACACAGTCAGATCCCCGTTCTTCGAGACTTTCACCAAGACGGAGGTCATACTTATATGTCTAATTGTACTGTAACATGATAATTTCCAGAATATCATAAATTAAGTATTTTGACGCTTTCAAGTTATTTACGACATGCTTACATGTTGGTCGAACATTACATCGCTTGGATGTACATTTCTATATTTCTTCACAAAGTTTTTCCCACGAACAAATCTGGGTCATGTCGCTTAACAGCTAATTGTTTATATTTTACAGCTCAATACCCATCATGGGTGGCAACATTCTAGAACACTTGCAATCCAATGCATGTAACACTGAGTCATCAAATGACAACACATTGCACCACTTGACAATCGGTCTAGTGGCATCGAATTTCATGAGAACATGCAAAGCGCAAGAACATTCCTTTTTCCGTTCTTCGCTGACCTAACCCAACAGCGCATAGGTTGAACTAGCAATGCGTTTGTGCATGCTTATTAGTATTGGTTAGTATTCTTCTGATTGGATAAATAGGAAAATGGGTTGTTCCTATCTTCTAGTTAAGCAACGTACTAGATTAAGCCGATAGGTTAGCTGTAATGGAACGTACACACGGTCAAGCCGTTTGATCAACATTGACTCCACCTCTCGTTTATTCAAACATCCATAAAGTTTTACCAACAGCGACACGAACAATCAATTTATTCGACCAACAATATAACACACGAACGACCGAAGCAGCAACTCGAGCACCAACCATCAAAAAATATATGGGGGTTTGAGCAACTTCACTACAAATGCTCAAACATGTTCGGCGAACCTTGACTCCACCCCCGACAACTCAAACCAAAATCAAACCGTTTTAATTTTTTCCAACCGAGCCGCCAACTGTCAAATGGTTGTTCGAACAACTTCACACACGCTCAAACAAAGCAGCAACCGAAGCGTTTTCTTGGGGGCGGAGTCAATGTTCGTCCAACTGCTTGACTGGTGTGTACGTTGCATAAGCAAAACAACTTAATAAACAACAGATTATCGACAACCATCGTAAAAACTAGACTTCTCAGTGTTTCTTATTTGTGATGTGAATTTCTTAAAGGATAACGAGTATCCTAAAGTACGCTTCGTATCACAATCGGTTCCGAGAAATCCGAAATCCGTGCCTCCTGCGTGCCTCAAGGAAGCAATCTGGGGCCTCTTCTGTTCATGTTATTTATCTACGATGTAGGCAGAATACTGCCACCTCTGGATGACGCGTGATCTACGTGGACGATGTCAAACTCTACACGATCGTAAGAAGCTCACTATATTGAACCGTCTAAGACGAATTAAGTACTGTCCATTTAATTCCACCAGTTAATTTTCGTTATCTTTGCAGATACGTATTTCGACCACAACTGTGTGGTCGTCTTCAGTGTCTTGTACTTGACCCGACTTGTCGACCAAGTCGAGTCAAGTACAAGACGACCACACAGTTGTGGTCGAAATACGTATCTGCAAAGATAACGAAAATTAACTGGTGGAATTAAATGGACAGTACTTAATTCGTCTTCGACGGTTTAATACATTCCACTAAACGAGCTTAATATATTTTTCTCACTATATTGCTTAAAGCTCCACAAAATGATCGATTATTTCGACACGTAGTGTTCTCGTAGCTTTCTGACAATAAGCACCTCAAAATGCAATATAATTTCCTTTTATCGTAAAATAAAACCGATTGTTTTTGACTATACCATCGAGGGACAGCCCCAACAAATGGTAAGCCGAGTGCAAGATTTGGGCGTTACGCTTGACAATGGGCTCACATTACGAGCACATTATTAAGATGTTATTTTTAAGGCCAATTAGCAACTTGGGTTCTTCTTTGAAATATGTGCAGTGTGAGCGGAACAGCAGGCATTGAAGCGGAACAGTTGGCAAACTATAGCCACGCCATGTAGAGTCTGTAAGCTAGAAAGGGCAGCATGTTGACTGCCAGGACAAAGGCCTCGGCAAGCTTGGCTAAGCAACGGCCTGCCGTGTGAGGATGGGTGCTTCAAATACCTCTTTTTAGGGCTAGCTCGGCCTGGAGAACCTCTTTGGTCTCAAGATCGGCTGGTGTATAACTAAGGGTATGCGATAACACACTTTTTCCTAACGAAACGAAACGAAACGAAATTTGAAATGTGTACGTTGATTCGAAACGAAACGAAACGAAACATAGATTTACTTTCGAGACTTCGAAACGATACGAAATCAGGGTTCATTTAATTCGATTTTTTTCGAAACGAAACGAAATTTCAATTTTTTTTTTCCGCGGATTTTTTATTAAATTGGTGTTACATTATGTACGGAATATCGATTTCACTTTTCGAAGTCAAATAACTGTGTTGCGACCAAGAGAGTTATTATAAGAGAAGAAGTAGTCTGTGATAAATCGCCTCGTTCCTGTTTAGGCTAGATCTACCAGTCGTGGCTATAGCACCAGTTGTCGCACTAGTGCTTTATATGCCAAATGGCCAATCAAATCACCGCAAACCAAGTTCATATCGATAAAGCATATTCATAAGATACGATTACACCTTTGATAAACTCCAAAACAAGCAAAGCATAATTGTTAAAATTGAATTTGCTTAATTTTTGACGTCCTTTGCACCAGTTGTCGCACTAGTGGTCCCAATTTGGCCAGTCCCATAAGAAAACAATGGGATTTTCAAAATAAGGAACCAGGTATCAGGTATCAGAACGTCGGCTCCAGGGGCACGTTCACCTCAATTTGGGAGATTTGTGCCATCGCCTTCACAGCCTTTTTCATCACACACCTGACGGAAAAGGAAGTGAACAAAAGGAAAGGAATGTGGATGGGAGAACAAAGGGAATGTTTGGAAAAGGGCCCTTGAAGAGGGCATACAACGCATTAGCGTACAAGAGCTTATAGCTCCTTACCACAACGGGTTATGAACAACAAAATACTCTGAAGGTTCAGGTTTCTGAAGTCAATTTCACTAAGTAAGTGTTTACCAAATATTTGGAAGCGCAATTGTGCATAGACTGGGCAGTTACATATTAGATGATAAGAAGTTCCATAATCGGATTCACAACTATCACAAACAGATGATTCAACGCGTTGAATATTTGCCATGTGATAGTTCAGTCGGCAGTGACCTGTCAAGGCCTTGACTAAGACACTGCAATTCTGTTTAGACAGATTAGCTAAATAGCTTGCTACTACCGGAGATGGCTCCCGGATGTACAATTTTGTTTGATGACATGAATCCAGACTACTCCAATGCCATTTGTGCTGAGTGACAGCCCAACCACAGCTTCACCCAACACTTGGATATTGGAATAGCTGGCTCAGGACCAATAAAGTCATGCGATGCTCCATTACGAGCTAACTCATCAGCCAATTCGTTTCCAGCTATGGAAGAATGGCCAGGTACCCATATAAGGTGTAAAGTATTAACTGAATTCAGTTCCTCAATTTGAGTTCGACATGCGATTACTAACTTCGACCTTGAGTTGGCCGAGGCGAGAGCTTTAATAGCTGCTTGGCTATCTGAACAGAAGTATATTACTTTGCCCATAATGCGTTGCTGCAGTGCAGATTGCACTCCACACATGATGGCAAATATTTCCGCCTGAAAGACAGTGCAGTGTGTACCCAGTGAGTGTGACTGTTCCAATCTCAGCTCACGCGAATAGACGCCTGCACCTGCTCTACCTTCGAGGAGGGAGCCGTCAGTGTAACAAACAATGCTGTCCGACATACTTCTCTCCAAATAGCCAGATGTCCACTCATCCCGCGAGGGGAATTGTGTTGAAAATGTCCTATAAGGAAAACTACTAACGTGTGTGAGATCACTTGGAGCAAGGAAAATTTTGTCCCAATTAACCATAAGCGGTAACAACGAAGTGTGTGTAGAACTGCGGTTTACAGGATTCTCTTCCATAAAACCGAGAACCCATAGTCGGTAAGTACAAGAAAATGCTTCTTGTTTGAGATGTATGTGTAGTGGGGCCACGTCGAAGAGAACTTCGAGAGCAGCCGTGGGAGTTGAAGAGAACGCACCAGTCATTGCCATTAGGCACATCCTTTGAAGATGGCCTAATTTAGACTGAATTGTCCTCACTTCCCCTTTTTGCCACCACACAAGACATCCATAAGCCAAAATTGGTCGTACAACTGTTGTGTAAATCCATTTGATATATTTGGGTTTAAGACCCCAAGTTTTACCAAAGGTTCGTCGGCATTGGCCGAAAGCCATACACGCCTTTTTGATTCTGAACTCAATGTTAGGAGTCCAGGAGAGCTTTGAATCCAAAATTAGACCCACATACTTTACTTGATCAGTTACATTGATTTCAGAACCAAAAAGATGTAATGGACGAATACCATTACGATTACGTTTTTCCGTGAAAAGAACAATAGATGTTTTATTCGGATTGACCGAAAGGCCATATTGGCGACACCAACTTTCAACTACCTGAAGGGCATTTTGCATCAGGTCGAATAAGGTAGTAATGCACAAACCCACTATCAATGTAAGATAGTCGTCGGCAAATCCATAGGTAGGAAAACCGCCATTATTGAGTAACCTCAATAGCGTATCTGCAACGAGATTCCACAAAAGTGGAGATAATACTCCCCTTGAGGGCATCCGCAGACACTTAATTTCCTAATCGCTGCTTGACGTAATGTCGAGTAGAGATGTCGGTTTTAAGCATCTGGTGAATCCATTTGGTAATAATATTAGGTAGCCCATGACAACGTGCGGCTTCCAATATTGCATCGAAAGACACGTTGTCGAAAGCACCTTCAATATCTAAGAAAGCACCCAAGCACGATTGCTTTTGAGCGAATGCTTTCTCGATATCGTACACAACCTTGTGTAGAAGAGTCACGGTGGACTTTCCAGATTGGTAAGCATGTTGATTAACATGGAGAGGCATGTTTGCCAAACAGTCATCACGAATGTGATGATCGATAATACGTTCTAAGCATTTCAGAAGAAATGAGGTCATACTGATGGGTCTAAAACTCTTCGCTTCTTCATACGAAGCACGTCCTCCTTTTGGGATAAACTTTACAGTGACATCCCGCCAGGATATGGGAATATACCCAGTAGCAAAACTGCATACTAAAAGCTTTTTCAAAACATGTTTGATATGTTCAAAACCTTTCTGAAGTAGAACGGGATAAATCCCATCCTCCCCTGGAGATTTGTAGGGAGCAAAACTGTTAAGTGCCCATTGAATCGATTCAGTAGTTATGATTCTACGTGCTTGAGCCCAAGACCCATAGCTACATGAAAAGACATCAGGATCATCCGAAGATGTTATATCGACACATCCAGGGAAGTGCGTATCAAATAAGTGCTCTAACGATTCTTCATCAGAAGAAGTGTAGTCGCCATTTGGCTTGCGAATTTCGCCAACTTGGAAATCCTTGGATCTCGCAAGAATTTTATTCAATCGACTGGCTTCACTCAAATTGGAAACATTTGCACAAAGGTTTTTCCAGCCGGATCGTTCAGCAGATCGTAGAGCCTTCTTGTAAGCTTTGCGAGCCAACTTGAAAGAATCCGTCCCTGCTGAATGGCGTCTGTTCCAACTCCTTCTGCACTGCTTCCTTAGCTTAGCCAAATCGGAATTCCACCAAGGGGTTCCTCTTGAGGTTTTTACAGAACGTAAAGGGCAAGCTTCTTCGAAAGCTTCCACGATGTGCAACGTTGTAGTATCAACTGCATCATCCAAGTCGGTAGGAGTTTCTATAGAAGGTAGATATCCATGAAATTTGGTAGAGAGCAACTCTGTGTAAAGATCCCAGTTTGTTGAACGGGGATTTCTAAAACGCAAGGTCTGCGAAGTAACATTCAAATGATCAAAGTAGATGTAGCGATGGTCAGATATCGATTCCTCATCTGACACATGCCAATTCGTCAATTCGTGACTGATTCTATTGGAGCAAAGGGTTATGTCTAACACTTCTGCTCTATTAGATACCATAAAGGTTGGGCGATTGCCTATGTTAAGTAAACTAAGTTCGGTACTACTTAAGTATTCCATCAAGCTGGAGCCTCTCAGATTGATATCCGAGCTACCCCAGATGATGTGATGAGCATTAGCATCACTGCCGACAATTAGCGGAAGGCCTTTTGAAGTGCAATATATGACAACTCGTTTGAAAGCATCCGTAGGGGATGGTTCATCATGTGGTAGATAAACCGAACAATAGACGTATTTCCTGACGGGGGTTCCGCCAGTTGCATCAATTGTGACAGCACATACATCTCTGGTTGTTAGTTCAGAGATAAGTGTAGCAATAATAGCATTGTTAACAAGCACACATGCACGCGGCATTGATCGAGAGTTTGCCATTTCTTTACTGAAAGCAGCAAAAACCGGGTTCACTAGGTTACCAAGGTAGAAGCTACCCTTGCGAAAATAGGGTTCCTGCACCAAAGCCACTTGGGATTTGCCATTTTGCATGAGTCTACAAAGATTAATCGTTGCTGTTCTTTTATGCTGAAGATTGATTTGAGCTATCTTAACTGAAGCCATTGCAAATTAAGATAATGCACTCCACAACTTCAGCATTAATATGAACAGCAACGATGAAACCAAATTGGTATCTTATCAGGAAAGTCAGAGACGAAACACAGAGTACAATGTATATAACGCATAAAGCGAATCCATATAGGTGACAATTTGTTGAAAAACTAAATAAAAACATGCTCATAATCCCACCCTTATTTGACCTCAAGTTGAGATTGAATAAGAGTAGCCGATTATTTCGGAGAAGCAAAAAGTCAACTACGCCATAGCTCCGGTTAGCGCAGTAAGGGCTAGATACTGTGAAGGGTGCCCTGGTGCTTCACAGGCTCCGTTAGCGGTTAGGTTCTTTCCCTAACCATTCATTCGTAGGCACGGTAAGCATAAAGCCGCATCACACCAAGAATTTGGGGTCACCTGTATGGTGGACTTCTACCACCGGAACAGGCAATCTGTAGCGTTATTCTTAGCCAGATAACTGGCTGCCGACACCACACAGCTATCTTGGCTGTTCGGGGAGAGAAGTTGACATTGACTTTACGTCAACTCTCAATGTGGCCGAACAGCCTTTCAAAACAAGCAAGGCATAATTGTTAAAATTTAATTTGCTTAATTTTTGACGTCCTTTGCACCAGTTGTCGCACTAGTGGTCCCAATTTGGCCAGTCCCATAAGAAAACAATGGGATTTTCAAAATAAGGAACCAAAATTAAGAATAGTGCCACAACTAGTGCATGCGTTCCTATTATAGATTAATCAATTTTAAGGATAATAACAAATTTTATTGTGGTTTTCACAGTTGTTCTAAGAAGCAGGAAAAAAATCTTTTGCTTGATATATAAAGTCCACCCACATACCATCTACTTATTTAAAAAAAAAAGTTGTTCTTATGTATGGCGACAATTGGTACACCTACCCTATATACCATTGGCGATAAGGCAATTCCCCAGCATTTGTGCCGCTTTCAAAGCAATACATCGTGGAGCGTGTACTCTTGAATCTGATCAATCCTTATTTCACTTAAGAATTATATGATTATGCTGAATCATACTTCATATTGACTTAGCAGCGTAGTTTTATGATATTGAGCCAACTCGAAGTTAGAAAATGAATGCATAGATTTTATTTGTTATCCAGTGTGATACTCCGCCGTGCGTATACTCAGATAGAGACTTGATAAAAGCATATATTTGCTCACTAGAAGAATCCTGTCCTTAAAAAAATGCACAAAAATATGTATTTCAGATTGTATTTCACAAATGTGACCGCAAAGTTTTTACGGCAGTAGTTTTGAAATATTTTTTCCTTTCTCATACAATGAGTTGTATCAAAAGGCTATCATTCCTACCAAATTCAAACTTTTTATAGGAGACTCTGCCCATAGTATATACAATCTGTTCGAAGATCTGTATTTTGTCCTTGTATATGTGTTTGTGCATATGTGGAATGCAAAAATTGTTGCCAAATTTTCATCATCAACCGACTTCAATTAAGTGCAAGAAACAGCTGTTATGGTCAGTATGAGCTAAAAGCAATCATGAGTAAAGAACTCAGCAATTTTAATGATCCTCCAACCCGTTCTGGATTTTGGTTTTTTGCAAATTTCATGCAAAGATCTAGAAATTGTAACTAATGGGGCGATCCCTGCCCAGCAATAATGAGACCCCCCTTATTCAATTGCTTCAGGGTCGGTGTACGCGCTTGATTATCGCGGCCAAGAAAGCACTCAAATACCGTAATTGAACACTCCCACTTTATTATAACTTTGCACACAGGTACCTTTCCTTCCCACTTTCTTATGTCTCAACTCCTACCTTCGAACTCTTTCTTTAGCTTCTTCTTCGGGGCCCTTCTTCAAACTCCGCTACCTCACCAGGTTCTTCGGTCCCTTCCTTCCACGATTCCTTTGCTTCGCTAGCTTCGTTACCTGCGTTGACGTTGCTTGTCAGCTCGTGCAACCACAAAATGGACGCCGCTGGCTGAGTCCAGCAAGAGCACGAGAATAGTGGTACTACCGGATGACCACCGAACTGCGGCCTCTCGGTGCCGTATGCCACGGGATGTTTCAGGCTCTTCAGCGGAACTGGTCGGAACTTGTTACCGAATAAGCCAACAATAAGCCCACTGACGCGTCTTAGTTTTTTTTAAATACTAAAATCCCCGGATGTGAGACTATGCATGAAGTACCCAAAGGCGGAACACACAGGTAAATTGCCGACTATCTGTGTATTCCGTCTTCAGAGTGTAAACGACTAACGCTACCGCAGCCCTGATCCAGCGGGCGAACTTGAGACGTCAGCGAGATATCCGGGGCGAGGAAAAAGAGGAGAAGGAGAGGAAAACAAAAAAGCGGAAGAGAACGAGGCTTTTTGGAGTTTTACCGTTGAAGAAGAAGGACGTTTTTTTGGGAAAAGGAGTGAGGAAAGTTTCCCCAGGAATCGCGGCTCCTAGTGCAACCCAAAAGAGAAGCCTGACGGCAAGTGTCCTCAGCGAAAAAACGTTGGTGTTCCCGGTAATCGCGAGTTAGCTTTGTGCTGCGAAGACGCCGTGCCCATTCGCGTGGTTTTCAGCCTGTGCCTACGGCACCGAGTGCCCTATGGAATCAACGACAAGTGCGATCACTCCAACGGGAGGAGAACCAGCCCACAAACCGTGGCCTCTCGCTTCCGCGGCTCTATGCCATCTTCTTTTCGGTTGGAGCTGCGAAAACCACAATCTTTTCGTTGCGGGGTAAACGCCAATCCCCTTTGCCGGCGGTGACACGTGCTCACCCACACGAAAACCTCCAAGCAACCCGTTTCGACCCCAGGAGCCTACACGGAAGAAATAAACTACCCAATAGTGAGTTGAATTCACCCAACCTCGAACATCCGTACGGGAAGCCAAAATTGAGTAAGTGGGGTCGAAGTAGTTTGCCTTTACTCCCATGTTAAAAAAGTACCCAACGGAAAATTTATTGACCCAAATTTAAGTTTAATTCACTCAATTTCGACCTCAGGTAATAAAACTCAAAAATGGCTTCCCGTATTGAACTGGCGTCGTTGGATTGTTTGGCTCTTTTGTTTTTGACAACAAAAGAAAGAGTGGATGAAAGCGAAGAGAAAAAATAACTCAAAAGTAAGTTTAAAAGTACTCAATTTTGGGTACTTTTTTTCTTCCGTGTAGTACTCTCCCATTTATCTCGGTTAAGACGGTGATGGTAGGTGGTCGAGAACCGGCGCAGTGACAATCCTTGGTCATTCTCTCGGCTAGAGAGAGCAAAACCCACCCCGAGTGACCAACACACCCACGACCACGTGTCCATCTGGCTGGTCACGTTCAACGCGACGGAATACCGTCGGCCCTCCTCTTGGCCTACGACTGGAAGGTCACGGTCGAGCAAGACGTCGGAAAACCGCCACACGACGTCGCCGGGTAGGACACATCGTTCCTGGCTAGGACCTTACGCAAGCTGCCAAGTTCTACAGTCAAGCCGATCGGGTGCAGACCAATGCCTGAACCAGCGGAACCCAAACCCCCTCGCCCGGCGAGCACCTGTCAAGAAATGTAAGCCATGAGATCTCCTCCAAACTACAAACGGCCGCAACGATACTAACTATGAACTAACATTAACCTAAGCAAATGAAAACAAACAAATAAAAAAAACAGTAAAATGTATTTCTCTTGGTAATTTCATTTATTAAACTACTAGCCTTGACGTGCATGAGATTTTCTGGCTCTTTGTGGTTGTCCGGTTCAGTGACGTTGTTCGTGTGCCCCCTAAGCAGGTGTAGTATTCCGACCCTGAGATAAACCCCCCCTTACTAGGTGAGCTAGTGTGGGACGTTTGGACGTCCGCTCTACGGGCGTAAGGACGCTACAGTAGTTTCTTACAAATTTTGAAGGCAGATGGTGATGGTTTGAACGTGGAACACACGTGGGTAGCCAGGTGGTTGTGGATGGTTAGTTAAGAGAGAGGACAGTTGGGTATTTGGTAAGTGACTGTTCTACCTAGATGATTCTTTGGTGAAACTTCTCCTTAACACTCTCAAAACTCACATCCAATTTTAACTTAGCCAAAATATACTTTGCTTTCTCGTGTGCACACGTCTTGTTCTTCCGAGCGTTTAGAAATTATGGCTTTCCAAGCAATGGCGGTTTTTTGTCCAAGCCTGCGCTCGTTGAGATTTTCCTCATAAGGTATTCGCCTCATCATGGTCCCCTTTTATCACCCACCATGGCTGCCCAATCATATCATTCTGCGACGCCTGATAATGAGTAGCGGAATTCTTTCCTGTGGCTGCGTTCTGCACCATGGGTATCGGATGCTGTCCAACGTAAACATTCAAATGTTTTCTTGGTATTGAGAATATTGAAATAGAACGATATAAAAACTTCGAAAATCTCACTAATCTTGGGACACACCACTGGTTACAAAATTCCCACGACTTTGCAATGTTCCGTACATTTTGTGCAAATTGACAAAGAAGAGCTTAGCTTGGTTCGTTGGTGTACAAATCGTAGTTGCTAATCATTATTGGTCGAGAAACAGCAAATATGCACAACTCATCAATTATTTTTTACACGGTAAGAATTCTTTAATTCCTCGGTTAAACTGAACTTTCACAACTTTTTAAATACCACCTGAATTTTCTTTGATTTTTTGTGATTTTTTTCATAGGGTTAACTCATAGTTTCATTGACGCTAAAGGTCGCAATCGAGTAAAAACCAACCGTGTAAAAAAAGAACCAATTCATGACCAATAATGATGCCGGTCATGTGCTTACAGTCAATTTATCCCTTAGGGCCTTCTTAACTCTTAAGCGGTGCTTACCCATGTCCTTAAACCTGGTTTGAGGCAAATATTATTATTACTTTAAAATCTCTGTTTGAGGCCTAAGTGAAGGTGAAGAAATAGGTTACTAATAAGAGGCGCTGAAAAAAGACTTCAAAAGGGCCCCTGGAATCCACGACACGACTTTGCATCTTTGACAAAGTTATTCTGATCTGATTCATATCTGGTTATATTTACACGAATAGGATAGAATAGTTAAAGATACTTTTCGTTTTCTGTTAGATATTTCTAACAAAATACTGAAGACGTTTTATAGAAGAACACTAAATACGTATTTGTCGACTCAGAACGGGGTTTTATAGTAAGCATCTCAAATAGCAATGCGAGTAAACGCGTAGGATTGCCAATCCGGACATGGCGAGTTCGATTCTCGGTCTGGTCAAGGATGTTTTCGGGTTGTCTTGCCACACAAGATAAGATACATACTCATGCAATGGCGGACATAGAAAAGTTTTCAATTAACTGAGGACTGAGGAAATGCTAATAGAATACTAAGTTGAAAAGCAGGTCAAGTTCCAATTGGAATGTAGAACCATTGCAGAAGAAGAAGTAAGCGTTAATAGAAAAAAATGTATACCATAAAGTTTTGAAAGTAATTTTATGATTTAGTTCAGCGGCGCAGCCAAAATATAATAATATAAAGTATGGTTTAATTTTAAATTTCATTCGAAATTCCTCGGAATTCCGTAAAACTTAGTGAGAAGCTAGTTTTTTATAGCGAATTTTTTGTAATTTTACGAAACGAAACGAAATGATGAAATCAGATTTCGCCATGCTAAAATTTCGCGAAATTCCGCGGAATTTCGTTTCGAACCACCTGAAACGAAATTTTTCGAAATACCGCATATGCTTATGTTTAACTCTACTTCACTAATCAGTTCTCGGATATGTGGTAGTAATTACCAAAATCTAGTGTTTAACAGTTTTTAATTTAATACATACCCCGAATTAGCATACTGTGTGGGTGTGTGTCAGAGTCGTGTAGTTAACAAACATTACCTGGCCGGCCGGCATATGACGTATGCGATGGCTGCTCGATGTACGCGCTTCGTGATAGAAGAGGAGTTCAGAAACAGTTGGGGATGGCGGGATGATCTGGTTGTCGGGTGGGCTGAACCATCAGACGATTATCTCCAGGTGGTGTCAGTAGCTTAACCTAAGTCCTAGGGGTATAGTTTTATGAAATTTTTATTTAAATTTAAATAAGATTAGATTTACACGGAATATATAGATAAATAGGTTGGATGAACAAATTTTACATTATTTTCAGGATTATTGTTAGCAACAGTAACAAGTCTTGTGCATTTTTGCTAACACTTCAAACTTCTCACATTTAACTTCTCAATTCTCAATTCTCACTTCTTATCTCTTACTTTTCACTTTTCACCTCATACTGCTCACTTCTCATTCGAGACTTTTCACTTCTCATATCTTACTGCAAACTACTTCCTACTTACTTTTTCCTTTTTATTTACCACTTCTCACATTTCGCTTCGAACTTCTCATTTCTGACTTCTCAGTTCTCAATTCTCACTTTTCACATCACGCTTCTCCCTTCTCTCTTCTTAGTTCTCACATCTCACTTTTCACTTTTCATTTTTCACTTTTTACTTTTCAAGAATCGAGTTTTGGTTCGAAGTATTGAGTCTACAGGTTACTTTGGAATATGTCGTTATATATCCGTGGCGATTTTCTAGTGTTCTGCAAATGATGATCTATATATATTTCTTCTTCTTCTTCTCTTCTATATATAGAAACCAATCTATGTATGTATGTTCGCTAACTACTTCTGAACCACTGGGTCGATTTCAACTCAATTTGGTACACACATTCTCTATCCTCAGGGGAAGTTAACAAAGGATGGTCATTTGGAAAAGGGGGAGGGGTGGTGGGAGGGGTTTTGTTGAGAAAACGAATAATTCTGTGCAACTTTCAATTCCCTGGTCTGATTTCAACCAAATTTTGTACACATATTTCACTATGAGGAGGCGATCATATGGGAGGGTAATTTGAAAAGGAGGGAGGGGTCTGCAGGGAGGGGTACTGTTCAGAAAACGGGCAATTCCCCTGGACCGATTTGAACCAAATTTGGTACACACATTCTCTATCCTAAGAAAAAGATAACAAAGGGGCTGGGATGGTCATTATGAAAAAGGGGAGGGTATAGGGGGAGGGGTTGTCTTTGGAAAACGAACAGTTCAGTGTTTCTCCCAACCCCAAAGACCGATTTCAACCAAGTTTTGTGAATATATTCACTAAGAGGAGCCGATCATATGGGGAGTAATTTGGTAAAAGGGGGAGGGGTCTGGAGGGAGGGGTTATGATAAAAAAACGGGCAATTCAGTGCAACTTCTTAACCCCTGTACCGATTTCAACCACATCACATGGTACATACCACATACCATACCACATGGTACACACATTCTCTATCCTAAGGAGAAGATAACAACGGGGTTAATGGGAAAAAAAGGGCAGGTAAGGAGGAAGGGGTTGTCTTTGGAAAACGAGCAATTCAGTGTAACTCCCAACCCCCAGGACCAATTCCAACAAGATTTGGTACACATATTCTCTATTTTTGAAAGATATTTATTGAAAAGGTAAAAGGGCCAGAGAAATCTTTATATCAGAGCGTTAATGAATAAAGTCAACGAATGATTAAATTTGTTATGATTGAATCATCCAACTCTATAATTGAAGATTGTGATTAATGATTTATTCATTTTTTACAATGATAACTGATAATGATTAATGATTAAATTTATTTTTGCCAATGATTATGAAAAATTAGAAAAAAAAACCATAACGATTACCGATCGTGATTAAATGTTGACACACTATGTGTATGATTAATGATTAACGATCGATATGATTAATGATCATGAATGATCAAATTGAATGATTTGCATAGTGATCAATAATCAAGTAACCTTTATTCCAAATTGGGTTATTAAAAGGTATTAAAATTATATGATTATGATTAAAGATTAATGAATAAAAGCGAGATATGCAATGATTAAAATTGATGTGGTATTGTTTAGTTATCGATCAACACAACCTTTAATCGAAATTATGGTTTGCCCAGTAAAAAGCAATGATTAATGTGTTTCCTTCTGGATGGTGAATGTGATCCTTTCTTTGAAAACAGACGTTTGCCCGACATAAGACATCGGTGGATGTTTTTCCTTCTAAATAGACGTTTGCCTGGAATAAGGTGATTTAGGGTTTGATTCCTTTTTCAATGTTTTCAAATGAAACCTGCCTTCTTTTAATCAAATGATGAAGTATCAATAGAAAAAAAAACAATTATCCTGTTGACCAATTGGTTTATTCATTTTCCGATTGAGAAAAAACTGCGAATCAAACTGACAACTCCGAGCAAGGCCGGGTACATACAGCTAGTAAGAAATAAAAAAAAATGATCAAACAAGCGACAATTTCACTTTGAGCCTAATCACTTTTTGTTCTTACCTTTCGATGTTCTGCTTTTCACTTCTCTACCTTCTCCTCTATTTTATTACTTCTTATTTTTCACTTCTCACTAAATAATTCTTTTTCCTCATTTCTTATCTCTTACTTCTCATAGGGAAAGTGGGAATCAGAAGTGAAAACTGGGACGTCTCCCATCTCATACCTTACTTTTCCCTGTGAGAAGTGGGAAACGGCGCCACACTTCTCACTATTCATAACTCACTTCCCACTTTTTACTTCTCACTTGTAACCACTGATTTATCATTGTTTACTTCCAACTACTCATTTTTATTCTCTACTACTCATTAACACTTCTCAATTTGAAAATTGAGAAGTACGAAATGTACGAAATAGGTGTCTCATTTCTTACATTTCAATTCTCTCTTCGCTATTATCAACTTTTTTTCTCATTTCTCACTTCTCATAGTGATAAGTGAGAAGTCAGGATCGATCAACGATTTGGGGAAAGGGTCATTTGGCCGAAACCCATTCGGCCGAAAGCCATTCGGCTGAATGCCACTAGGCCGAAAGTTGTTTGGCCAAATATACCATTTGGCTGAACAGACCATTAGGCCGAAAGTCATTTGGCCGAAAGGGTCATTTGGCAGAAAGGGTCATTTGGCCGAAAGGATCATTAGGCCGAAAGGGTCATTAGGCCGAAAGTGTAATTTGGCCGAAAGTGTCATTTGGCCGAGAGGGTCATTTGGCCGAAAGTGTAATTTGACCGAAAGTGTCATTTGGCCGAGAGGGTCATTTGGCTGAAAGCGTCATTCGACCGAATAGGACTTTTGGCCGAAAGGGTTATTCAGCCGAATAGGTCATGGGTTTCGGCCAAATGACCTTCCCCCCACCATATATGTATCCGACAGAATAAGCTTTTCTCTATCGGGTAAGGGAATCAATTTTGGAGTAAACCCTTGCACTCAACGGATTGAGCTCGGTAGTCTAGTGGCTACCGCTTCTGCCTTATAAGCAGGAGGTTCAATTCCAGACTCGTCTCTTTCCTATGTATATCTATCTTAGTTATTTCTGTATTTCACGTTCTACCAAAACGATTCCTACTGTTTTAACCTTCCTTACAATTCAAAAACCTCCTGTGGCACCTATGAGTGATTAGTCCCAAATCAAAAATCTATGATAACGGATGAAAGTGATGCTACTCTCAGACAATAGTCTTGGCTTGTACCACCTACGAATTTGTGCGAATTGCCAATGCTAATGCTAAAACGCTTGCGTTGCTCGCGTTTTCGGGGCACACCACTCGATTCAGAGGTGGCGCACAACTGTCATTTTTGTTGATTTAGCTGTGCTGTGTCGCAGCATGCGTGAAATGATAAAAATGACAGTTGTGCTTTGCTTCCGTATCGAGTGGTGTGCCCCCGAAAACGCGAGCACTTTTAAGCTTGGATTCCGTCAGGAGTGACCTTAAACGGATTCCACAATACAATGTTTGTTTACAAAATAAGTTACGCCCAAATCATAGAGCGGTCCCAAAGTATCAAATTAGAAGTGATCAGCGAGAAATAATATGTGAGAAGTGAGACGTCACATATCTCACTTCTCACTCCTCGTTTCTTACTCCCCATTTCTAACTTCGCACTGCACACTTTTCGAATTCGATCCTTAACATAATGAAGGCAGAACAATGCCTAACGTCGCGGACCCGTTCGGAAAACAGCTTTTATCGTCTTCTGGCCCGGCCCGGACGACATTTCCGTTTAGCCAAATGACATTGTCAGTCGAATGGCTTTATCTGCCAAATGATAATTTCGGCTAAATGGGATTTTTGCGTAAATGGACTGTTCGATTCCAGCCAAATGTCCCTTTCGGCTAAATTCCACTTGTGACCATATGACATTTTCTGTCTATCGGTCGTTTCCGTCAAAACTTCAAAGTTTTGAGTAGTCCTGCTTTTGACGGAAATTGACAGAAAAGAGGCCTATACAATTCTACACAGTCACAGAGTAGATAGAAGTTAGCGTGACTGGTCGGATAAATGACGTGTTAGGCTCAAAGATTTCTTCGATGAACTAGTTTTCGACCTAATAACCATTTTGGTCAAACGGCTAATTCGGTGAAATGGAATTAGGCTAGATAACTTTCGGTCCATCTTTTTTTCGGTCAAGTGGCATTCGGCCAAATGGCTTTCGGCCGAAAGACTTTCGGAAAGAGTTTAAAAAAAATGCATTGCGTAATTCATAGATAATCTCCAGTGAGTACTAACCAGGGGAAAATGAGAAGAGAAATAAGACTTAGATATCACATATTTTGTCGAGAAACCGTCCTGCAAAATAAAAAAAAACATTTTTATGTACATTATAAGAGTTGATTTTAAATTAAAAAGATTAAATTTAGTTCTTCAATCAAATAAAGTCATATTAGAGTTGCTGCAACCAATTTGGTTTTAGGAGGAAGGAGAGCCTGATGGGACAAATCTTCAACATTATGATCGCGTTGGTCGATTGATCTGAGCGCTAAGGCTCACAACACGACAAAATAAGAGAATGGCAGTTTGATGATTAAAATTGTACTTAATGAAAAATCGCTGGGTTTCCTGGAAAAATCCAGAGAGTAGCTGAAAGTAATGGCAGTGGTGTTAAGAGATGGGAAGCGGTGCAGGGCGAGGCGAAATACCCGGATAGCGGTCAGCTTAATAGTACAATATTAGCGTAGTGTATTGGGCACTGACTGTCGGAGGGCATTATCAGGCTGGCTGCATAATTTATTGCTTGTAGCAGGTGGAGGTGAAGCAAACGAGTGTATTACTACTCAGATAGCAGGCTGTTGAACCAGATTGGCTGAATTTCTCAAAGTGATATGAATTCGAATTGGGAATCTGGAGATCTTCAGACGGTCTAAAAGACTTACTGAGATTGGAACGAAAGCCGAAAGCCTAGACCGATTATTTTGCTTCAACCGAAAATGAAGCGTTTCAATGCCGACGGCTACATGCAAAAAAAAAATCCCAAACTCGTGAGCTAGCAAAAATAAACTGTGATTTGAAACATGGTTTCAGAAAACCAGTCGTGTTTTAAAACTCGTTCTGAAAAACGTGACGTGATTTGAGTCACAGTATATGTTTGCTAGTTCACGAATTTAGTACCTCGTATGTGGTACAGTAGCAAAATACATGCCGTTATTGTGGATACCACTTGAGTATGTAGTTTGTAGGACCTCCTCCAACCAAATTTGCGAGCAAAGCTTGTAGTTCTCAAGTGGAAAGAATTTTTTTGTTATTGTTTGTTTTCAAATTTGATAGGTCAATCCAACGGGAAGTATTTTCTTTTACTTTCCTAAGTTACCGATATTCTAGTTCTATTTTAAGAACTGGACTTACTTTTTGTTCCATTTACGAGATATGATTTTATTAAAATGGGAATGCTTCGGAGCTCTTCGAAAGAATTGGAAATTTTACGCATGCATTACGTTTTATATTATATTTTTACCTTTCTCGAACAACAAAGTTTTTTTTTTGAATATCATTCAGCATCTCTATTAACATAACCACACTATACTCTTATTGCTTTTCTAATTTTCCATACTTTATCGAATCATCGCTGTTGATTACTATGTAAGCTCCAAATATTCAACCTTGATTGAACATGACTCAGCCATCCATAACACGAATCACGCAAAAGAGAACCCCAGTTCCGACGGGAAATGAAGACCCTTCCCAGCTCGATTGATCAGCTTTGATAGAGACAAAAGCTCATTGAACAAATCACACTTCTCATTTCCTTCGTTTACCTTCTCACCCCACCCCGTCGTCCTTCGCCTCCGGTTGGTTACATATGCTTTTGTCGACGCTCTTGAATGAATTATGACCGTCACCTGACCGCACCTGATGGTGGTAAATCCCCGTAAAATTGCTGCCGCATGACTAGACGTGTTTAGGACTTCTATAGCGTCAACCTCCAGCGTCAACTTCCAGCGACCCGTGCACGAACAGAACGAAACCCGGCCCGTAACAATTGTACACAATTTTCCGCTTCCTCACGCATTACGAAAGCTCATCCTCAATCCACCCTTCGACTTTTGTCTCGTTTCGCTACCAGCTTTTTTTTTCGAGTATCGCGTGGCGGAGCAGAACGCACGCAACCCTCGACCGCAATGAATTCCTCGCTATTTTGCACCCGGTTTCCCACCCGGTGCGGTGGTGTGGTGACGCAAGAACCGATCTTCCGACATTGAACTTTCATTTTTCGACGGAGAATACTTAGCGAGCCGGGACTTACGGAATACATATCAAACGATGACGATACGCGAGCAAGTCACACACACGTGCGATGGGAAGCGCGGGGTCGCATGAAGACGACAACTCCCATCTCGCATGTCTATTGTTCATGTTCTGCTGCGGTTAAATGGGAAAAGTTTTTGGCTGGCAATGGGATGTTGGTTTGTCATACGAACTGGGATTGAGGGGCGTAGTGAGTTGCAGACTACCATCGATCTACCATCGAAACGTTCATTACTCGAGCGCATTACAACCGAATTACTTGTTTTTTAGTACATGGTTAGTTCCTGTCGATATCTAGTGATGTACAAACAATCAAGCCATTTGGTTTGAACGCCGTTGAGTTATTAATGTTGTGGACGGGAATTGGGGGTGCTGCCCAAATGGTCCCGCTCGCTACCTATTCTAAAGAATTTATTTTAGCGTCGAAAGAACTGCGAACGAAAATCGCTCGATTAGGGCAGCCCATTGTGCCCCAGCCTGCCTAGATAAGAAATTTAGGTAGCTCTCTCCCTGGTGGAATCGATTTCTTTTCCATGGTGACGCCCGCAGCAGAACAAAACACGTTGTTAGCTGGAACGATTCGATGACAGTACCAGCAGCTGGCTGGCAACAACTCCGACAAAGAGTCTCAGTGTCAGGTGGAAGCAATTCAACAGTCAATTTTCTTCCTCTGCTGTTCTGTCCTGCTGCCAGGATAAATGCTGCTGCTGCGATAGGAGACCTTTCGCTTTTGCACTCGGTGTGTGACGCCTGGCAGTTGTTCAACTCGAGAAGACAATTGCGCCGTTGGGAAAGAAATTTAAGAGACTACATAGCATGTGCGATACCTGGGAGCCCGCACACACGCACCGCACCGCACCGTAAAGGATGTCTTAGGGGAAATCGAGCCAGTTGCGGGTAGATTTGATATTCAATATATCCCCGGGGAGGGTTGCACGATTCATAGCTATCTGGAAACAGGAGCGATGATGATTTTCTTTGTCTTTTGTACAAGGTTAAAGATGCTGTGAAGTAAAGTTCGTCCGCTTATGTTGGGTCTCTGGTATTCACACATAAGTTGTAACACTTCATGTACACTAAATGAGAATGTTCTGATTCCTTAAGATAGTCAAACAGTAGCAATCCTAGCTGTAGAATAGCAAACGGGGGAGCAAAACATTTTTTCTTTCGCTATCAAAGATAACGATCTGTCACTTCTTCTGATCTTCGCAGCTGCTAGAGGGATGACCATCATCATTGATTATTTTGCATATATGAATAGGCCGCCAGACATTCTAAATACGCCAGACATTCTAAATACTCACGCTCCTTTAGTGTGAAAGTGTACTACACAGATGTGGAAGTGTTGGCTTGAGAAATGGAATGCGAGTGATTTGACCATGCGTCCAATTTGGGAATCTCGAGCTCGTTCAGTAGCCGCTAGGTTGCGAAGGCCGACGGAGGTCCTTCGTAGCTTAGTTGGTTAAAGCACCAGTCTAGCGTACTGTATGGTCAGGTCATGGGTTCGAGTCCCATCGAAGGGAAAGTGGTTACCTCCAATACATTTTCCAAATCAATATCTTCCACATAACGTAAATATTCACATATGAGTTTTCACAAGAGTTTTCACAACATTGTAAACGAATAGGATTGTTAGTGTGCTAGAAGTCCGCGACGTTAAGGTCACTCCTAAGCATCGTCCAGGTCTCGTGTCCGTAAAGAACTACTGGTCTAATAAGCGTTTTGTATACAGTCAGTTTGGTACGGCGGCAAACTCTATTCGAACTAAGCGTTTTGTGGAGTCCAAAGTACGTACGATTTCTTGCCATGATGCGTCTCGGAATTTCTCTGCTGGTTTTGTTAACCTTTCCGTCCCCAACGTCTGTTTTTAAGGGCTTTGAAAAATCTAAACTGCTGTAAAAACCGCATTTCTTGACCGATTCTTTTGCAACAAGTTGCATTCCATCCGGATGGATCCCAATTTTCCATTTATACTAGTTTTGAGGCTATCCACAGTACGGTTCCAGAATGGTTCCAGATTCCGTTGGGGTCAGTTGTCCCCGGAATAAGTGGCCATTTACAATTTTAAGTCAAAACAGGTCGTGCGACACCTCAAACTTCATGATTTCACAAAGCAATGTTGGGAATGATATTTTTGGGGTTCCTGGCCCACTCGGACTCAATCTGGGCACATCGATCACAATCCGGGGACCTACGGAATGGCCATTTTCTAAATTGATTCAAAGTAGGCCGTGCGACACCTCAAACTTCATGATTTTACTAAGCAATGATGGGAATGATATTTTTAGGGTTCCTGGCCCACTCGGATCCATTCCGGCCACAATCCGGAGGACCTACGGAATGGCCATTTCCTAAATTGATTCAAAATAGGTCGTGCGACACCTCAAACTTCATGATTTTACAAAGCAATTATGGTAATGAGATTTTTTGGGTTCCTGGCCCTCTCGGATTCAATACGGCCACATCGGTCACAATCCGGGGACCTACGGAATGGCCATTTTCTAAATTGATTCAAAATAGGTCGTGCGACACCTCAAACTTCATGATTTTACAAAGCAATGATGAGAATGATATTTTTAGGGTTCCTGGCCCTCTCGGATTCAATCCGGCCACATCGGTCACAATCTGGGGACCTACGGAATGGCCATTTTCTAAATTGATTCAAAATAGGTCGTGCGACACCTCAAACTTCATGATTTTACAAAGCAATGAATCATATTTTTAGGGTTCCTGGCCCACTCGGATCCATTCCGGCCACAATCCGGAAGACCTACGGAATGGTCATTTTCTAAATTGATTCAAAATAGGTCGTGCGACACCTCAAACTTCATGATTTTACAAAGCAATTATGGTAATGAGATTTTTAGGGTTCCTGGCCCTCTCAGATTCAATCCGGCCACATTGTTCACAATTCGGGAACCTACGGAATGGTCATCTACTAAATTGATTCAAAATAGGTCGTGCGACACCTCAAACTTCATGATTTCACAAAGCAATGATGAGAATGATATTTTTATGGTTCCTGGCCCACTCGGATTCAATTCGACCTCATCGGTCACAATCCGGGGACCTACGAAATGGCCATTTTCTAAATTGATTCAAAATAGGTGGTGCGACACCTCAAACTTCATGATTATACAAAGCAATGATGGGAATCATATTTTTAGGGTTCCTGGCCCACACGGATCCATTCCGGCCACAATCCGGAGGACCTACGGAACGGCCATTTCCTAAATTGATTCAAAATAGGTCGTGCGACACCTCAAACTTCATGATTTTGCAAAGCAATGATGGGAATGATATTTTTAGGGTTCCCGGCCCACTCGGATTCAATCCGGCCTCATCGGTCACAATTCAGGGACCCAGGAATTCCACCGAAAATTTATACAAAAATTATACCGTAAATGAAATCAACAATGGAATTTTCGGAGGAATTCCTAGATTATTTCCCAAAAAATCCTGCAAGATTTCTACTGGGAGATCCTCCAAGAGTTTTTTTTCGAAAATTCCTCCTGGAGTTCCTCCGGGAATTCCTCCGGCAGTTTCTCAAGGAGTTCCTGCAGGGTTTTCTCCAAAAATTATTCCAGCAGTTCTATCGACAGATCCAACGGGGGTTCCTCTGAAAATTCTTCCGGGAGTTTCTAAAGAATTTCCTCCGGGAATTCATTCAAGCTTTCTTTCTGGAATTCATTTAGGCTTCTGCAGGAATTTATGTAGAAATTCCTCCAGAAGCTCCACCGAGAATTTCTCTGGAAGCTCCTCAAGGAATTCTCCGAGAGGTCCTCTGTTGATGATGATGATCCAGCCACATACCCCTAGAAAGGTTTCAGCTAGACGAGATTTGTCTATAAGATGTATTATCCAAGAATTTTTCCGAGAATTCTTCTGGTAGTTTCACTGGCAGTTCCTTCGGGGGTTCATTTGAAAATTCTCCCGGGAGTTTTTTCAGAAATTCCTCCGGAAGTTATTTCAAGAATTCCTCCGAGAGTTCCTCCGAGAATTCCACAGGCAATTCATCCGGGTGTTTATCCGGGAATTCCTTCGGGAGTTCCACCAGTAGCTCTTCCAGGAAATCATGCAGGCTTTTTTCAGGAAATCATTTAAGCCTTCTTCAGAAATTTAGCTGGAAATTCCTCCCAAAGTTCTTCCAATAATTTCTCTGAGAGTTTCTCTAGGAGTTCTTCTAGGAGTTCGTTCTGAAATTCCTCCGGGAGTGCTTACGGGAGCTCTCCTGGCAGTTCCTATGGGAATTCCTCCGGGAGATCCACCGATAGTTTCTATGAGCATTTCTCCGAGTATTCTTCTAAGAAGGAACTCCTGGAGTAATTTGCGGAGGAGCTCCCGGAGTAATTTTTGGAGGAATTTCTAGAGGAATTTTCGGAGGAACTTCCGGTGCAACTTTTGTAGGAATTTCTTAAAGAACTACAGGAGGAATTTCTAGAGTAACTCTCGTAAGAACTCTTGGATGAACTCCCAAATGATTTTCCGTAAGAATTTCAGGAAGAATTCTCAAAGGATCTCTCGGAGGAACTCCCAGAGAAATTCTCCGAGGAACTTCTGGAGGATTTTGTGGATAAATTCCCAAAAAAGCCTGAATAAATTCCCGGAGGATCTACTGCTGGAACTCCCGGAGGAATTTTCAGAGGAACAGTCGTTGGAATACCCGGAGTTGAATTTCTAGAGGAACTTCCGAAATTCCATTTCCTGAAAAATTCCTGCCATATATCCTCCAAGAATTCCATGTTACTTGGAGGTATTCCCGGAGGAACTCTTGGAAAAATTTCTGGAGGAGCTCCCGGAGGAACTCCCACAAGAACTTCCGGAAGAATTCTCACAAGGAAGTCCTGAACTAATTCTTGAAGAAGTTCATGAAGGATTTTCTGTATAAATATCTGAAGGATTTCCCGGAAAAATACCAGGAAGAATTAATGCAGAAATTTCCAGATGAAATGCGGAAGAAATTACCGGATGAATTCCTGGAGGTTATTCTGAAGAAGTTCCTGGAAGAATTCTTGTAAGATATCTTGGAGGAACTCTCAAATTAACATCCGAATGAAATTCTGGAGTAAATTTCTAGTGAGGTCCGGAAAGCATTCTAAGACAATTCCGCGAAAAAAATGCGGGAGAAGAATTTCCGAGGAAATACATGGACGAATTCCTGGAGAAATTTCGAAAAAAAATTTTAGATGAATTCTTGAAGGATATTCTGAAGTAATAGCGGAAAGAATTCCAGAAAGAAATCCTAGAGGATTTCGCTATTAAATTTATGGAGGTATTCCCGGAAAAACTCCTGAAGTTTATCCTGGAGGAATTAAAGGATGAGTTCCTGGAGGAATGCCCGGAGAAGTTCCTAGAAGAATTTCCCAAGGAATTTCTTATAGATTTACAAGTGAAATTATGGAGCGAAATCGGAGAATCTCCGTCATAAATTTCTGAAGAAACTTCTAGCGGAATTTTATAAGAAAATTACGTTTGTATTCTTGAAGGAACTCTCGAATGTATTCCTGAAGGAATTGCCGGAGATTTTTCTGGAAGAATAGCCAAAGAAATGTCTAGAAGGAAAAATTGGAGAAGAAACGAAATCTTCAAGGAATTTCCTCATGAATTTCTAGTTTCTAGATAAGAGAAATTACAATTACATGAGAGGAATTTGTGGATAACATTCCGAAGGAATTTAGAAGTTCCCAGGGGAGCTTCTAGAAGGATTTCAAGGAGAATTCTTGAGCCCGATATTTTTCGAGTTGTTTTGCCGCAACCTGCCCCCTCTGGCTACGTACTTGTATCATTCCTATCATTGCTTTGTAAAATCATCTAGTTTGAGGTGCCACACGACCTATTTTGAATCAATTTAGAAAATGGCCATTCCGTAGGTCCCCGGATTATGACCGATGTGGCCGGATAGAATCCGAGAGGGCCAGGAACCCTAAAAATCTTATTCCCATCAATGCTTTGTATAATCATAAAGTTTGAGGTGTCGCACGACCTATTTTGAATCAATTTAGGAAATGGCCATTCCGTAGGTCCTCCGGATTGTGGCCGGAATGGATCCGAGTGAGCCAGGAACCCTAAAAATATCATTCCCATTATTGCTTTGTGAAATCATGAAGTTTGAGGTGTCGCACGACCTGTTTTGACTTAAAATTGTAAATGGCCACTTATCCCGGGGACAACTGACCCCAACGGATTCTGGAATCATTCTGGAACCGTACTTTGGATAGCCTCGAAACTAGTATAAATGGAAAATTGGGATCCATCCGGATGGAATGCAACTTGTTGCAAAAGAATCGGTCGAGAAATGCGGTTTTTACAGCAGTTTAGATTTTTCAAAGCCCTTAAAAACAGACGTTGGGGACGGAAAGGTTAACGGTGGTCACCAGTGAGCCCAACTACACGAATTCTTCAACCACCTCGATTTCGTCACCACCGATAGAAACTCGTGGTGGGTGGCTCACATTGGCCTCTCTTGAGTCTCTTCCTATCATGTACTTCATCTTCGACGTGTTGATGACTAGTCCTATCCATTTAGATTCGCCTACATCAGGTTCCTCCATCCTCTCAAAGTTACGTGCCATGATATAAATGTCGTCGGCGAAACCAAATAACTGGACGGACTTCGTGAAAATCGTACCACTCGTGTCAATCCCTGCCCAAAGAAATGTTGAATAGCAGACACGAAAGACCATCACTTTGCCCTAACCCACTGCGCGTTTCGAAGGGACTTGAGAATGCTCCTGAAACTCGAACTACGCACATCATCCGATCCATCGTCGCCTTGATCAATTGTATCAGTTTCCGGAAATCCGTTTTCGTGCATTAGCTGCCGTAGCTAGTACCGATCGATTGTATCATATGCGGCTTTGAAGTCGATAAACAGATGATGTGTGGGCACGTTGTATTCGCGGCATTTCTGCAATACCTGACGTATGGCGAACACCTGGTCTGTGGTAGAGCGTTCACCCATAAATCCCGCCTGGTACTGCCCCACGAACTCTCTTGCACTTGGTGCTAGTCGGCGGCATAAAATTTGGGAGAGTACCTTGTAGGCGGCGTTCAGCAATGTGACTGCGCGGAAGTTGTTACAATCCAGCTTATCGTTCTTTTTGTAGATGGGACACACGACACCTTCTATCCACTCCTGCGGCAGAACCTCATCCTCCCAACCGTTGGTAATCACCCAGTGCAGCGCTCTAGCCAGTGTGTCACCTCTAGCCAGTGTGTTTAAACAGCTCTCCTGGTAGTCCAGGTCAACTCCAGGGACTTTATTATGTTTCAGCCGGCCGATCTCCTCCTGGATTTCCTGGAGATTCGGAGCCAGAAGTCTCATGTCCTGCGCGCGTGTTCCTATGTTCATTACCATACCGCTAACAGATCTTACCATAACTGCTCACATTCGCCGTCATACCAGTTGTTTCTCTGATCCGGGGGCACTGTGCCAAGTGCAGCGGTTGCGGTGCTTCCAATGGCGGATCGAATATCTCTCCAGCCATCTTCAAGAGACGCTGCGCCACTTCCGTTGGGAGTGCCACTTCCAGCTGCTGCGCGTATTCTTGGGCTAGTCTACCGTCTTGTAGCCGCTCAATGTTAAGCCGCGGCGTCCGACTTCGACGCGTGTTGTACACCGTCGAGAGTTTTGAGCGTAGGCATACTGCAACGAGGTAGTGGTCGGATTCAATATTCGCACTGCGGTAAGTGCGGACGTTCGTGATGTCGGAGAAGAATTTACCGTCGATTAGAACGTGATCGATTTGGTTTTCCGTTTCTTGGTTAGGTGATCTCCATGTGGCCTTGTGGATATTTTTGCGGGGAAAGAAGGTGCTTCGGACTACCATTCCGCGGGAGGCTGCGAAGTTTATGCATCGTTGGCCTTTGTCATTCGATACGGTGTGCAGACTATCCGGTCCGATGATCGGTCTATACATTTCCTCTCTTCCTACCTGTGCGTTCATGCCACCGATGACGATTTTGACGTCCCGCAGTGGGCATCCATCGTATGTCTGCTCCAGCTGTGCATAGAACGCTTCTTTCTCGTCGTCGGGTCTCCCTTCGTGTGGGCGGTTGTAGGACAAAAGGTCGAAGGTCAAAAGGTCGAAGGACAAAAGGTCGAAGGTCAATAGGTCGAAAAGACAAAAGGTCGAAGGGTCAAAAGGTCGAAGGGACAAAAGGTCGAAAAGAAAAACTGCGTCAAAAGGTCGAAGGACAAAAGGTCGAAATGAACAAAGACTCTTCTTTTTTCTTTTTTTTCTTTATTATTTAGTCTCCCTTTCAACTATTTTCTTTCTTCTTTATTTTTCCTTCTTCCTTCTGACTTCATATGCTTCTTTCCTTCCATTCTTCTTCCTTCTTTCTTCTTTCTTACTTCTTTTTTCCTTCCATATTTCATCTTCCTTATTTCTAATTTCTTTCTTCTCTCGTCTTTCCATCTTCCTCCCTTCTTCTTTCTTGTTTTAGTTTTAAAGGAAAAAAGTTTTCTTCCTTCTTTCTTCACTCTTTTTGACTCTTTTCTTCTTCCGTTTTTCTTCCTTCTTTTTTCCTTTTTTTCTTCCTTCTTTCTCCCTTCTTTTTTCCTTCTTTCTTCCTTCTTTCTATCTTCTTTTTTCCTTCTTTCTTCCTTCTTTCTTCTTTTTTACTTCCTTATTTCTCCCTTCTTTGTTTTTTCCCCCATCTTTCTTTCGTTCTTTCTTGTTACTTGCTTCTTCTGTCTACCTTATTTTTTTATTTCCTTGTGTCTTCCTTCCTTCTTCTATTCTTCTTCTATTTTCCTTCTAACTTCTTTCTTCATTCTAACTTCTTTCTTCCTTCTTTTTTTCTTCTTCCTTTCTTCCTCCTTTTTTATTTTTGTTTTTTTTTTCATTCCACCTTCTTTCTTACTTATTTCTTTCTTCTCTTCTCTTCTCTTCTCTTTCTTCTTAATTAGTTTTTCCTTATTTTTTCTTCATTTTTTCCTTTTTTCTTCCTTCTTTCTTCTTTCTTTCTTCTTTCTTCATTTCATTCTTTCTTCTAGTTTTTTTTCTTTAGGCTTGTTTTTTTTATTTATTACTTCTTTATCCCTTCTTCATTCATTTATTCTTTTTGCTTCTCTCTTCATTGTTTCTTCTTGCATCCTTCTTCATCCCTTCTTTTTTCCTTCCTCTTTTCTTCCTTTTTTCTTCTTCCTTTCTTCCATCTTTCTTTCTTCTTCTTTTTTCCTTTTTTTTCCTTCTTTCTTATTTCTTTCTTTTTTGTTCTTTATTTCTTTTCTATTTTTCCATTCCCTGTTACTTGCTTCTTTCTTTTTTTTGCATCCTTCTTTCCTTCCTCATTCTTCCTTCTTTCTTCTTTTTTTTCGTTCTTCCATCTTCCTTCTTCTTTCTTTCTTTTTTGTTCATTTTTCTTCCTCTGTTCTTCTTCATTCTTCTTTTTCCTTTCTTACCGTATATTTTTCCTCCCTCCTTCTTTCAATCTTTTCACTTCTCATTTCTATCACTCCTTATATCACATTTCTCACTTGTCCCTTTCTACTTCTCATTTCTCACTTGTCCCTTTCTACTTCGCATTTCTTCCTTTTTACTTTTCACTTCTCACTACGCACTTCTCACTTCTCACTCACTATTCACTGTTCACTTCTCACTTCTCACTTTTCACTACTCACTATTCACTATTCACTTCTCACTACTCACTTCTCACTACTCACTTCTCACTTCTCATTTCTCACTTCTCATTTACCTATGCTCATTACTCTTTTCTTACGTCTTTTTTTTCACTACTCATTCCTTGTCATTTTGTCCTTTCGACCTTTTGACCTTGGACGTTATGATACAAATTCGACCTTTTGACCATTCGACCTTTTGACCCTTCGACCTTTTGACCCTTCTACTTTTTGTTCTTTCGACCTTTTGTCCTTCGACCTTTTGACCTTCGGCTTTTTGACACAGATTCCAAAAGGTCGAAGGTCAAAAGGTCGAAGGGTCAAAAGGTCGAATATGTGTCATAACGTCAAAGGCCAAAAGGTCGAAGGACAAAAGGTCGAACAAAAAGACAAGAAATGAGATGGGAGTTGTGAATAGTGACAAGTGAGATGCATGATGGAAGTAGTGAGCATAGATAAATGAGAAGTGAAAAGTGAGAAGTGGAAAGGAAGAAATAAGAAGTAAAAAGTGACAAGTGTGAAATGTGATGTGAGAAGTAAGGAACGGAGAAGTAAGAAGTGAGATGTAAAAGAAAGAAAGGATTAAACATATATAGTAAGAAAGAGAAAGGAAGATAGAAAAAAAACAGAAGAGGAAAAAAAATAAAGAAAGAAAGAAGAAGGAAGTTGGAAGAAGGAAAAAAGAAGGAAGAAAAAAGGAAAATAGAAGAAGGGAGAAAGAAGGAAGGAAGGAAGAAGAAGAGAAGGCACAATGAAGCAAACAAAAGAAAGAAGGAAGAAGCAAGTAACAGGAAAAGAGAAGAAAGATGGAAGAAATTAGGAACAAAGAAGAGATAAATAAGGAAGAAAGAAGAAAAAAAGAAGAAAGATGGAAGAAATAAGGAACAAAGAAGAGAGAAATAAGGAAGAAAAAAGAAAGAAAGAAGGAAGAAAGAAAGAGGGAAGAAAGAAGGAAGAAAGAAGAAAGAAAGAATGGTGAAAGAAGCAAGAAAGAAGAAAAGAAGGAAGAAAGAAAAAAGAAAGTAGGAAGAAAAACAGGGAACAAGAAGGAAGAAGAAAGAAAGAAGAGAGAAGGAAGATAGAAGGTAGAAAGGAGGAAAAAAGAAGGAAGAATGTAAGAAAGAAAGAAAAAAGAAGGAAGACAGAAGAAAGAAGGAAGAAAGGAGGAAAAAGAAGAAAGATAGAAGAAAAAAGGAAGGAAGGAAGAAGGTGGAAAGAAGGAAGGAAGGAAGAAAAAACAAGAAAAAGTAGGAAAAAGAAAGAAGAAAAACGAATGAAATCAAGAAAGAAGGATGAAAGAAGGAAGAAAAAACAGAGGAAGAGAGAAGCAAAAAAGAAGGATTCAAGAAGGAAAAAAGGAAGAAAGTAAAAAGAAAGAAGGAAGAACAGGAAACAAAAAGGAAGAAAAAAAGGAGGGAGAGAGAAAGAAGAAAGAGAGAAGAAATAAGGAAGAAAGAAGGAAAAAAGAAGAAAGAAAGAAGAAAGCAAGTAGGAAGAAAGATGAAAAAAGAAGGAAGAGAAAAGGTGGAAATAAGGAAGAAAGATGAAGGAAGAAAAAAAGAAAAAGAGAGAAAATAGAAATAAAGAAGATAAAATATGGAAGGAAGAAGGAAGAAAGAAGTTAGAAAGAAGAAATGAGGAAAATAATTGAAGGAAGGAAACATATGAAGTAGGAAAGAAAAAGGAAGAAGGAAAAGAATAGAAGGGAAAGGGAAGAATAAATAAGAAAGAAGGAGAAAAGAATAGAGACCTTTCGTCCTTTCGACCTTTTGTCCTTCGACCTTCTGACGCAGTTATTTTTTGTTTCGACCTTTTGTCCCTTCGACCTTTTGACCCTTCGACCTTTTGTCCTTTCGACCTTTTGACCTTCGACCTTTTGTCCTTCGGCCTTTTGATCTTCGACCTTTTGTCCTACAACCTTCCAGACGGCTTATTAGACCTGCGCAAACCTCCTGTCTCTTCGGAGGGCCGGCGTGTCAGGGTTGTTTAGCATCCCACCTAACACCAGGAGTTGGGCTTGTGCGCTTTGAGCGGCACATGGTCGCTTTGGTGGGGCCTACTTGCGAATACATGCAGTTTTTTATAGGAATTTAACAGAGCCCACTGTCAAACCCCACCACATCCTAGGCAAGCCCCACAACTCCCAGATGGCCTGGGGAGGGATCGTCAAGCCCTTGGACATAGTCCTTGCTGCCCTTAAATCGTGAATCGTGATATGGATTCACATTTTTTAAAAAGTAACTCTTAGTAACTTAGTAACACTTTTATTGATAATATTAACACATTACAGCACTACCGGTGATTGTCAAAAGCTGCCAAAGGAAAGAGAACGCGCCACGCGTTATTTATTTATAATGGTTATTTATAATGGACAAACTGCTAATCCGGCAGTTTGGGTCGTCCACGTTGTCTAACTGCAGTTGGTGCACCTGAGTGACGCGATGTTTAGATGTTTCCATAACAAAGGTTTTTTTTAAGTTTAAAAAAATCTCCTGGAGGAATTTTCCGAAAAAAATCCATATCCATTTATAAAACAAATTCTAAAGCAATTTTGAAGCAATTTCTGAAGGAATTCTCAAAGGAATGTACGAAGAAATTCCTAATACAATTTCAAAGGATATGTGTACTGGTGTTTTTGAAGTAATTCCTAGATTTCTCCAGGAACTCCTTTCGGATGTTTTCCCAGTAATCTAATCACAATTTCCTCCAGAAAATCCTTTGGAGATTCGTTCGGTAATTCCCTTGGAAATTGCCTCAAGGATTTCTACAAAAACTCCTCCGGAAACGAATTCCAGAAAGAATTTTAGAAATTATTTAAGGTATTTCTTAGAATTTCGCTCAGGAATTAGTTCGGAATTTCCCTCACGTATGCCTTCAGAAATTTGTATAAGAAAACCTTGGGAAATTCGTTAAAATATTCTTGTACAGAATGATTAATGAATATGAATCTTATTTTGGTCTATATCAATAATCACCCATTAAGAAGCATGGCATAGAGCAGAAATAAGAACTCTATTATTGATTCTCTGCTTAGTGCTTCTCCCGCACTTCCACCATTTTCATTTGCGAGCTTCAATGAATTAATTACCAGAACCAATAAAACCGGTGCTCTGTAACAGTACTCTTCAGCTGCAGAAAACCCATTGATCTGCAGTCATTTTTTCCACTGGCCTCTATAGAATCCACCCCCAGGTGAGCGTCACACCATCACTTTGTCTGCGCCCGCTTGCCCCGACAGGCATTAATGAACTCGTTATGAATATTAAAAACCATCTCAGCAGCAGCAGCAGCTCGCTCGCTAATGCCCCTCATCATTGCCGCCCGTCAAAGACACAGACAACCTCCGGACAAGAAAATCGACCAGGAAATTGGAGAACGAGCGCGATTGAAAACGACACTCTCCTTGGGGCGCGCAAGAAAACCATCGTCGTCATCCGCGTGGCGGGTGCAAAAAAAATATAAAACGGTGGGCTGAGACGATGGAAGATCGATTCGATTTCCTTTTCGCTGCGGAATTCGTTGGTTCTCGCGCCCACCCCCACCAACGCGCGCGCTGCTGGTAGGATTCGTTTCAGCCAGCCGCCTACCGTACGGACGGAAGTAGCTGGGAACAACCGACACAAGAGCGCAAATTTGAATTTGAACATTGCCGTATGGAAAATTTTCCTTCGCCGCCATCCATCATTGTGCGGAGGAGACCCTACCGGCACCCGACGCTGCCACCGACCAGTTGGCAGGTTGAGCCTAAATCGATTTATGGAAAAATTTTCCCCGCGTCGAAAGGAAAGTTTCTTATTTCGTGCCTGTCTCGCGGGTGGCTTGCTGTAGGGAATTTAGTCCTGCGCTGCTAGGTGGAACGATAGCACAAGGGACGGATGCCGAATACGCGAATAGGAACACGTTGATGCTTGAGCGGTAAACAAACATATTTTAAAACTTCATAAACAAAAGTTTTCCGATAATTGATTGCGATAAAAATAATTGATTCATTTGAAAAACGAGCAATCGGCATGCCCCGCTTGTAGCAGACTGATTGGCTGTTGATGGACTTTATTTCGGGGAAGAGTTCGAAAGTTAAATATATCGGCAATTAGCTATGGCTGGAAAGGTTACCCTGTTCTGTTTATTCCGTTTGGGGCGATTCAAATATGATGTCCAACCGCCCCTTCACCCGCTGTCACTTTTTTTGCATACCTAGTTAGTATATTAGGTATTGTCACAAAACTTTAGAACTCCTCTCCTCCGCTAAAACCTCAGATGTCATTTTTGCACAACCCCTTTGTGCTTTTCTTGCGCAGAATATCGGTTCTTGATGAAGTTCTACGTTATTAATTTGCGTTATTAATATAATTGAACGAGATAGTTGTTTTAGGATGTTTCATGAATACCGGTAAACAAACGAGAAAACCCCGTCATCCAACCAGCGTAAAGCAGAATTCAATACAGTTCTGTATTATAACCTTACAAAATCTATATAGAATGTTGACTTATACAAATTCGGAAGATTGTATTAATATTTAATTGTTATTTTAAATCGTGTATTAAAATATTATTGTATTATACCGTATAATGCCGTGGTTTTGTTTTTATTTTTTTGCATGGAAGAATGAATGGTAAAAAGAAATGTCAATCATTCCCGTCCCTATATGCGACCGTGTGATGATAGTGCCGTTCCTCTGCACGCCAGATCTCTTAATAGCGTGCAATGTTGAACAATAAATTCGAAAGTGCATCACCCTGCTTCAATCCGTCTAAGGTCACAAATGAGGTTGACACTTGCTGCTTTGAAATCAATAAACAGATGGTGAGTCTGCAAGTTGTACTCCCGGAATTTATCAAGGATCATCCGCAGGCTAAACATTTGATCCGTCATTGATCGGCGCTCACGAAAACCTGCCTGGTATTCACCGACGAAGGACTCCTCATGCGGTCTCAGTCTGTTCAGAAGAGTGATCTCTCTGTAATTGGCACACTCTAGTAAGTGCCCTTTCTTATAGATTGGGCATATGAGGCCACCCAACCAGCTGGCAGGCAGTTCTTCATCCTCCCATATTTTCTGGATAATGTGGTGGATTAGTTTATGCAGCTGCTCACTTCCGTGTTTGAGAAGCTGGACCGTGATCTCGTCCTTTCCATCAGCTTCACTATTTTTCAGCTCGCTTTAGAGCCTTCTTTACCTCGTCCAGCGTTTGATGGCCTGTTATGGCCATCCTGCTCCTCAATACACCTTCATTTTCACCGTTCAACAAATCTTCGAAGTACTACTTCCACCTGGCTGCCACCATAGTCTTGTCTGTCAGCCAATTCCCCTCTCGGTCACTGCAGATGGCGGGCACTGGCGCAGTCTTATGGCACGCGTTATTGACAGTTTCGTAAAACCTCCGCATATCGTGGAGCATACTGTGGAGCAAAGCGCTGAGAAATGCATTTCAGCTATTAGGCTTGATTCGGTATCCACTGGACGCCTAGTTTAGAAGTTCATATGTTTATATAAGTCCTGCTCCATATAACTTCAGCTATGAAATTTGTATGGACGGATATTTTAGACTTCCAGGCTGAATATAGCAGAAAGTAAAAAAAAATATATATTGGGGCATTCATCGCTCTCTTTTTCAGCAATCTTTTTATTTCTGCGTGATTGACTTATAAAATGATCATAAGGCATTAAAAATTTCACATCATAATTCATTGTTCGCCCTCGGTATTTTTTTTTTAATTATTAAAGAGCCACTCTTATTTCCATGGGTAACAATCCCACCAGAAATTGACGGTGCACTCTGTATCATATAGTGCCACATTCCAAGCTCCTGATACAAGTTGCACTACCTCAATGCGACATCACTTGCAGGGGCGAGATTATCGACCATGAGACCCCATTGATAGTATGTATGTAATTAAAGTGAACAATGATTTAATACAAAAATATATTTTATTATTGACTTCTTTGGAGAAATTGGAACCCATTGGTTAAAACCGTTTTTGAATGTTCTGGACGAACTTCATAGAAGCGAGTTTACATTGACGCTGAATTCACCCGAATCGGTTACCTACGCAGCTTCGTGTGGTTCGCTTGGCTGGAATCCCAAAGCCGAAATTTTGTGCATTTCGTGGAATTGGGTTAGGCACGGTTAGGGCTTGGTCTGATTCAATTGGCGCAACACTTGTACGTGCTTTGCAAGTTTGCTCGAGATGGCGATTCCATGGAATTGGGGTACATCGAAATCACCAACGTGCACTACATAAACGTTGAGTTTCAACACTTCTGAAGGACGAATATATCCTTTATGTGTGCTTTTATTGTTGCATTAAACATTTATGCTTGGATGATAAAATGATCAATTCATATACAAGGTAATAGTTCTTATAGTCCTTGTTTTGTAAAATTGCATTAGTTTTGAAAAGCTTTAAAGACGCAGTAATTTTATAAAAAGCTTTTAGTACTATGTGCCAAAGCACTTTTTTGCGTTGTAGATATATTACGAAGTACGTAAAACAAAAGAGAATCTTTTAAAATTCACTTTTTTTTAGTTTGTTTTTATGATGATAGTGGCAGAACCACCACGGACCAGGTGTTCGCCATTCGCCAAGTACTGCAGAAATGCCGCGAATACAACGTGGCCATAAACTGACACGGTTGATCAAAGCGACGATGGATCAGGTGATGTGCGTAGTTCGAGTTTCAGGGGCATTCTCGAGTCCCTTCGAAACCCGCAGAGGGTTACGGCAAGGTGATGGTCTTTCGTGTCTGCTATTCAACATCGCTTTGGAAGGGGTAATACGAAGAGCAGAGATTAACACGAGTGGTACAATTTTCAATAAGTCCGTCCAGCTATTTGGCTTCGCCGACGACATAGATATTATGGCACGTAACTTTGAGAAGATGGAGGAAGCCTACATCAGACTGAAGAGGGAAGCTAAGCGGATCGGACTAGTCATCAACACGTCGAAGACGAAGTACATGATAGGAAGAGGTTCAAGAGAAGACAATGTGAGCCACCCACCGCGAGTTTGCATCGGTGGTGACGAAATCGAGGTGGTAGAAGAATTTGTGTACTTGGGCTCACTGATGAAATTCGGAGACGCATAGTAGCTGAAAATCGTACGTACTTTGGACTCCGCAAGACGCTCCGATCGACCCCCCCCAGACCTACTTGTGGCCCCCCCCAGAAAATTTTGAAAAGTAATTCCAACTTAGTTTTTATTTCATTTACATATTTCTTAATTTTGATTATCAATTCTATAAACATATTTTTTGTTGCGTTATCACATCTATGCAAATGGTCATAGTCATTCAGCAAAGCATCGAAATATTTAAGTTGGACCCCCGGGAACATTTTCTCGATTTTTAAGCTAAAATCAATGCCGCTTCTAATTCAGGTGCTAGCTTAAAATAATAAATTTGTTCTGCATTCGTTTGACTAGTATCCTGGTCGCAGAAACATAAAAATATAATTGTATTAAGATATGAATATTTCTGTTCTATTAAACTACCATCCGCTTCAAAAAAGACTGAAGCAACAACATCAAAATGAGCACATGTACACAAATCCGGTCAACGAAATTTCGAACGACCATTCTTTCGAAAATCTTCGAGTTAATCGCAAGGTATGCCGCAAAATACTTGATCAAATTCCTATAGAGGTTTTTGCTCTCGCTATATCCTTCTGGCACAGAAAGATATAAAATTATAAAACATATAAGAATCTTTGTTACAATGACAGAAAAATCAACAACGCATTCCATTGAAAGTATTAGAACAAAACTTAGGCAACCTTCGCACTCACAACAGAGATTGCATTAAAGAAATATTTTTATAATCCTCAAAAGAGCTAGTTCCATTTAATTTTTTGGCGATTTCATAAGTATCATCGGAAAACTCTTTTGTGCCTGCTTTAGTTAGAATTTGTTTTTAGGATAAAAAAAATAGATTTAGAAACCAGTTCGTATCAGAAAACATTTCTTTTGCAGCACAATTCAGATCGATTTAGTTGCTTCTCAAGTCTCTTTGATTTTTGCAGAGAAATCTCTCACCTATTCAGAAAACCATATTAAAGCCTCTTCCTAACGTCAGTAACTACAAAAACCCTATGTTATTCTGGAATTTGATTTATGACACATAATTTTATGACTCATGGAATTCATGACTCATAAAAAAACACTTTAGGATTCCAAATTTGTGTTCATCGGTACTTAACTATTTCAGCACATAGCATACATTTTGGAATTGCATGAATACTTATATTGATTATGACAAAATTTCGTGGAATTTATTCCACATCTAAAGAGTTTCAAAAATTTCAAGTTTCAAAAAAATCGAGATCTTTATGCATTAAGTAATCATGGAAATGCTTGAAAACTTTCAGAAATATACTCATATCGAATTTCATTTATAGATAATTCGAAGAAGATTCTTGAATCTTAGATTACACACTTATCCACATTTAGTAACATGGAGAAGACAAGTTGACACATACACAGCGTTTTGAAGCAATCACAGCATCATTGGAAATCAATTGTATTATTCGCGATTTTTTTTAAGTTCTAGGACGAATGAGCGATAAACTTAGTCAAACAATTTCTATTGCAATCCATGCGCACAGTGCTTTGAATCGCCTTTGAAAATTACATCCCACCAGCTGGTGCCATGGCCCCCCCTAGACCGAGACTCTAGTTACGCCTATGGGTGCAGATGACGGACGGTACGTGGAGGAGGCGAATGAACCACGAGTTGCACCAGCTGTTGGGAGAACCATCCATCGTTCACACCGCGAAAATCGGAAGACTGCGGTGGGCCGGGCACGTAGCCAGAATGTCGGACAGTAATCCAGTGAAAATAGTTCTCGACAACGATCCGACGGGAATAAGAAGACGAAGTGCACAGCGGGCAAGGTGGATCGATCAGGTGGATAACGATTGGCGGACCCTCCGCAGACTGCGTGGTTGGCGAAGTGCAGCCATGGACCGAGCTGAATGGAGAAGTCTTTTATGTGCAGCACAGGCCACTCCGGCCTTAGTCTGATGATAAATACATATACGATATGTAGCATACCGCGAGAAACTTTTTTCGCAAGATGCCATGATAGAAAACTGATTCGGGATGCTATACCCCATGATAAATTTCTTTTAGAAAGCTCCAAATGCGGGGAACACTGGCTCTGATGATGCATTTCAACTTGTTCTACACATCTGTGCAGTAACCAACACGAAAGGAGCAAAAACAAAGCGAGAATCACCATTTTTCTGTGTGGGCTGCCTATCCGATTCTGTTTTTTCGCACTTGTATACAAGTTTGATAAATTTGTTATCATGGCTTGTTATGATTCGGAACAGTTTTTGCCTCTCTTTTATCGTTGTTCGTTATCTATTGAGAGCGATTTCTGCAAAACCTGACACGAACTGAGCACTTTTACGAGCACATCACTTTTTAAGCGATTTTTCGCACGCACTGAGCACTTTTGCGAGCAGCACCCGCGCTTTCTTGTAGTTTCATTGTGCATTTTTATTTATTAACTTTGATCGGTCCATGCTTTTCCGATGCAGAGTTTATTAATTTGATAAACAGCCAGGTTATCTGGTGAATCGAAAAGTTAATGTAAAGTCCAAATTATACCCGGCCAAATGTGTGGCGTCGTGTCACCGGAAAAGGATCAGCCGAATACGTTATGTATTTGTCGGGGACAAAGTAGTACTTACATCTCAGGTACTTACTTGTTGTCCGTAACTAATCAAGGGAAAAACTGGTTGCTTTGCAAACGTGTTGTAAGTCATGGCCTACTGACGCTCAATTCAATCTATGCCTCGTTGTTGGCGCGGTTGCGTATGGCGAGTCATGTGAGACGTGCGATCGAATAGATATCGGCAATGGATATTATACATATTACACACTGCCAAACGAGAATTGGGTTGTTTAGGGGTATATATGTTTTTACATATTCTGAATCTGCATAAAAAACTGAGACTAACCCCAATTTTTCAGAATTTTTGGAGCCCCGAACTATTTTTAATTTGCATTTTAAATTTATATGGAGCTAAAAATTTGTTCTCATGCTGCATGGGCTAACTGTCATTCTATGAATGTTAGTGTCATTCTATCGATTGAAATGGCTTATTGTTTGCTGTATAAAAATGTAAATAAAAGGTTTACAAACAAAATAAAAATATGTTGGAGATCAGGAAAGCATGCTCTTTATGTTAAACTGCAAAAAACTCGATATTTTTCTGAGCTAAACAACCCAATTCAAATAACTATAAATTCATGGCACACAATTCTGATGAGTCAGACGTCCTTAACAATCGTTATAAATGAAGGTACATATTGTTTCAGTCTCATCTGTAATACCTGCAATCCATTGGAAACGCCAGGGAAGTAGTGTTTCAGTTTTTCACTTTGAACGGAATCAAATTTCTGCATAAATTCGCCGACTGATGCATGTGGAGTGGAAGGAGGTAGATGGTGAATCCCATTAGTTACTGCCTCGATATCCTCATATACAGGAATTTTGAAATTGTTCTCTTTGCAAACAAAAACGCGTTTTATATTATGCGCTTTATCGTAGCGTTGCGCAATGGAATTGTCCACCGTTCCAATAAAAACACAGTTACGGGTATTATGCAACTGAATGCTTTTAACATCTGCGAGGCTCAAACGAATTTCATTTTCCAAAATTTGTGAACTTGTGCGACATCATGCCGCACTGAAAGCACGCTAAAATCCATTACTAGAGTATTTTTTCTAACACTCATTATGACGCGATCCGACGTACGAGAGCAAAGTATATACACGTCTAAAGGGGTTGAGCTGGGGTGTTCAGCATCTCGAGGGTTTTTTATTTGCTCCTTACACAATACAAAATGATCTTTTAACATACAAGAACGAAAGCTTATAAATATATATATATTAGTTATGGTATTAAAACAGATATTGCTGTTAAAATACCTTTGTACAAATTGATCAAAGTAAAACTACAGTGCGGTTCGGTAACATGTTACGGCGATAGTTGGTCATCGTCCAGGGAAGAGATCTTTCAAGTCGGTCCTCTGCATCACCCGGGGTGTACAGGACCCATAACCCATAAGTAAAGTAAAAGTGAGTTACCGAATCAATTTATAAGAAAATCTCTAACGTTTGAAATCTCGCCTAATTTCGTGATGGTCTCGAATTTAGAAATGTTCATGTCAAATAATTGTATCCGAGCCTCTTAGAACTTAGGGGTTGTACGTACACTTATTACGTAAGCAATTTTTCTGGGTTTTACGACCCGCCCCCCTCCCCCCATGTAAAATCTTTTTCATACAAATGATTTTTTTATTTTTATGGAACGTGAGATATTGGCCGACCCCCCTTCCCCCCAAGGTGCTTACGTAATATGTGTACGGACCCTTAGAATCTTCCTCTAAGACATATTAAACGTCAGAAACGAAACCGTGAAATGCCTATATCAATATTTGAAGAGGTTTGATCTGTTTCGGCTGAGCACGACTTACTAATGCATTAAATAAGAGACTTCATCTAATAATCATTAATTATTTAGAAAGTTACAGAATTTGGTATAGAAACCATAAAAATGGAAATATGTTGTTCTTGAAACCTCAATCACAAAACTTTTTGGTTTGTACGGTACCAGAAGATGCTCTAGCGCTAGTCACGCAGCTTGAAATAAAAATGCCTCGGCTAGAAACAGTTTATCCAGCCAAACTGCTCCACAACAAGTGAAATTGGCCACTCGAAACCCCTCCCCTGGAAATAAGGTTTCTGTTTCCGAAACGAGATCCATTTTTATTACCGTTATGGCAACAAGCTGCTTTAAACCATCATCGACATCCCACTTCTCGGTTTCTGCGGTTTCGGCTTCCTATCTTTCTACTGGCGTTCTTTCTATCGCTTCGTTCCGCAGCGTCGACCCGCCAATTGCGCGCCGATGGAGACAAACAAAATCGATCAATTTTATTAAAATGAATATTCAAAGTGTCCCCCGAGCAACCAACGACGCCGTGGGAACGCGCGCGGGAGGATGAGCCGAGGTATCAATCTTGCTTCCCGGAAGCCACGCGCTAGACGGTGACGGTGCGGTGGCATAGTAAGTAGGTACCGTCGCCAAATTGATCATCGCCGAGAGTTTGGGCAGTCGGTTGGCCTTTTTTTATGGTATCCGTCCCTGGCGACTATGGATGGCAGGCTGGCCCGGTCGGAACCGTTTGGGATATTTTAATTTGATTGGAAAATTGTTTTATTTTGAGATAATCCTGCTTTGACGCATTCAGTCTGCGGGTTGCTTTAGGGAATGATGTTATTTTCGGGGAACGGCGGTGGGTGTTTGCTGCAAAATTTGAATATTAAAACCAGATTGAATTCCGAGCAAAGTGATATTCTTCAGATACAGTGTAATATTTTCCAAAAATTCTAAAGAATGTTATTAGTATTATGGAATATTAACAAGAGTAATTAAAAAAGTTGTAACTCGGTATAAACAATGTTCGATGAATCTAAAATTAATTGCATATTATTCGGCAACTCGGCCGTACGAAAATTTGTTTTTTTTTGTTAATCTGATTAAATCTCAAATTCGTATTCACATACCGCCATCGGGGGTGAGAATGGGTCATCGCTAGTCATTCTATAAGCATTCTAAGTAGCTGAAAGAGTGACTCATTCCCACCCCAATTCACCCATTGTCACCCCCGACGACGGTACGTGTTGTCATCAAAATCGTATATTGATGTGCGTTATACATAGGGGAACTGTTCCGTTTTCCATCTCACTGAACATATATTCATCTCATCGTGAAACAAAGAAATACGGCAACAATTTCGTCGCTTCTTTTTGCTAACATGCATGCTCACTGCTGAAAAAATCACAAAATTAATAAAGAAACCAAATACCTTTTCATTGCTTTGTTTTTCGTGAGACCAATATCGGAGCTATGAGAAGAAGTCCAGGAGTAGTAACCCTATATAGTTTGTTTCTTTTGTGCGAAGATCAAAGTCCACTTTATCTCAGCGATAAAATTGATATAATTTCTATTTAATTCACTCCATTCCATATGATGTCAAACATTGAATAATATAACATAACTTTAACTAATTAAAATAACTCAGAAATAAAACTTTACTGATCCCCCACCAAAGAGCTTTATAAAGGCTCCTGGTAGTGGGCTCTTACTTACAGATAAACAATCGCGGGATAAATCTCGCTTAACATTTCAAAAGGTCCTAAGTAACATTTTTTTCATGAATTAATTTGAATAGCGCAATCAGTAGCTTTCATGTTGTTCTGTTGATTGCGCTATTCAAATTAATTCATGAAAAAAATGTTACTTAGGTCCTTTTGAAAAGTTATGCGAGAAATCTTCTTCTTCTTCTATATACATAAAAATGAATTTCTGTCTGTCTGACCCTTATAGACTCGGAAACTACTGAACCGATCGGCGTGAAAATTTATATGCAGAGGTTTTTGGGGTCGGGGAAGGTTCTTAAGATGGTTTGAGATCCCTCCCCCTTTTGTAAAGGGGGGCTCCCATACAAATGGAACACACATTTCTGCTTAACTCGAGAACTAATCAGAGAATAAATCAATTTTAGGCGAAACAAAGTTCGTCGGGTCTGCTAGTATTTAATACAAGTGAAAAACCTGCAAATAAAATGGTTTTATGTATGAACATTATCGGCACAATTACAAACAGTTTCCATGAGACAAAATTTCTGCGGTTCTGATTGTACCCGAATCTGTAGATTTTCGGAACAACCACAGTTGGGAAACTGTATGGGTGTCACTTTTATCAGGGGCAAACAAGATCAATAAATATTTGCAAGTCAAAAGAATACATGATTTTTATTGTGGAATTTAGAAGATAAATATTTGGAGTGCATCCAAGGGATAGATATTATTGCATTCTGTAAGAGTATAACAAGCAGAAAACAGATGATACTTCTCTATATTATAACTGCGAACAAATATAGTAATCAAAAAAAAATTTAAGTCTTTTGACGTAGAACTACGTCTGTATTTTCAATATTGGGGTACACTTTACGATTGCAAAAAAAATGAAAAACGTCACGAAAATATGATAGACTTTGATCATTAATATCTCAGCCGTTTCTCCATGGATTTTCAATTTTCTTCGACCATTCGATCAAGGATGAGTCAACGCTTCATACCCGATGTACACTGAAGTCGTTTTTTACGCGGTTATTTTTACAGGCATATTTTTTATGCGATTTTTTTTATTCGAATTTCTGGATTTCCGCGGTTCATTTAGACATATTTTGGGATTTACGCGTTCTTTTACGTTTTTTTAATTTACGCTGCCCATTTTCTCCGCGTAAAAACTGACTCTAGCGTGTTATAATATCTATGTATGATAATGTTTACTATTAAAAACTTTCTAACAGTTTAGCACTCGGTTTCGGTGAATCAGTCAATCTCGTAAGTGCATCGCAAACTTCTTCTTTCATAGCACTACACTAAAGCTTGTGGCGTTTGACGCCAGCTTCTTGCTTACGTCTATTGATGCCAATAGAGGAGCTTCGGATATACCCCGTTAGGCATAAGTATGTTAGGAATAAATACGTTAGGCATAAGTATGTTAGGCATGATAAATGTTAGGCTTAAAAGACATTATGCCTAACGTCCGTTATGCCTAACGTCCATTATACTTAACGCCGCGAACCAGAATCTTCTTCGCTGCTGCAGTGAATGCGTTCTGGTAAACTTTCTTCGGCTCGTTTTTGCTGATTCGTACACTGAGGATACTGGTCGTAAGAACATCATACGTTTCTCTTTTGAAATTTCGCCACAAGAAAATGTATTGATTTTCATACGATTCTCTAATGGAATGCATTTCATACGACAATATTATGAAATATTTTCAGTTTGTTCAAAAAAAGTGTAACCTGGTTTCTAAGAAAGTGAGTTTTGCTTATAATTCCACCCGCATAATCATGAGAAAAAATCGAAGTGTGCCGCGCCCCAATGAAGATGCATTTTTTTCCGCGTCAAAAAAATCAGTTTCCTTCAGCGAAAAATAAAAGTTTCGGCTGATGACGTAGTCGATCTTGATTCAACCGTTTCAAATTTTGCAGTTTCGTTTTGAAAAATGAAGAAGTATCCGTTTCTAATCGATTACTCGTGCCCTTGTGAACAATGTGTCGGGGTGTTATAGTTTTCCTCGTATTGCCGTGATTCTTCATGTTGTTGTTTCTGTATTACTTTTTTTTCTCGACGTGCAACGCGGATTTATAATTATGGATGGTCGTGTCGAAAAAAAACACCTAGTTCTGTCATATCGGTGGGCAATTCGACAAGCCCTTAGTGTCGGGAAAAAACGAGAAGAGAAGTAAGAGGGGCCGAACGAGAAAAATAGTGGTTCAGTTGCTCCTGCGTGTACTTTTGAAATCAGCATTGTTTTGAAGGTCCATTAACTCTGAAGTTGATGTTGTACATTTAGTGTGTGAAGTTGGTCCCCAACTGGTTGCATGACGGCAACCGTTTTCGCTGGGCATCGGATTGTATTTGGTGAGATCAAACCAATTTTATTCTATTTCATATTAGACACAATAGTATCTTTCCTTCCCGTGTCCATTCCATTTGATTGCACCACGTCGTATTCCTTTTCATATACGTGTTTCGACCCCAGCTGTAGGGTCGTCTTTGGTGTCCCGTGCTTGACTTTTTGTTTTGGTATATTTTCAAACATGTTTTTCATATCACTCATTTGGTTATCGAGAATGTACATATTTAAGTGTATTCGGTTTCAATAGAGCCAACATCACCACGATAAACTTTCCTTATTAAAAATAGGCCTGAAATCAGTTCAGATATTACTTGCATCAGTGTTGCTGTGACTGCGATTTTACCAGATATATTATACATATATCATACTACTTATTATATCTATTGCTCTTATTATTATTATTATTAATCCTATATTTAATCCATCACTGTGTCCTATATACAATACCACCGTAGTTCGTTTTTTTTTTCTATGTAGTGGTGGTTTGTCACTATCCTTTCTAGCATTCATTATTGAAATTACAATTTTAATTTGACGGAGATCATGGTGAATGCTCTAAACAAATGTCATAGCTCATAGGTATTGGTCATACTTCAGTATAGGCAAGGTTCTCCTATCTTTAAGTGTTTAGAATTTTAATAATTATTTTTCCATGGATGTTCTTTGTCTAATGTTGAACATCCTCGAAGCATTATGGAGTTCAGTGCATGTTTTCTGGTATTTCGAACAGCGGTGATTCTCCAGTAAGCAGAGCGATCGGCCGACCGTCGAAATTTAGTTTTGCTTTGTGCGGAAAGCAAAACGATCGGCTGGTCATCGAAATTTTGTTCTGCTTTGTGCGGGTGAGTAAATTATTCAGAAGGTGAAAGTTTGTTTCCTGTCCAGTCGTGTTTCTCCAGTAAGCAGAGCGATTGGCCGGTCTTCAAAATTTAGTTTTGCTTTGTGCGGAAAGCAAAACGATCGGCTGGTCATCGAAATTTTGTTCTGCATTGTGTGGGTGACTAAGTTAATCAGAAAGTGAAAATTTAGTTCGCATCCAGTTGTGTAGTGCGGTCGATAATTAGAATAATTTGTGTTCGTTCGATTATTATTGTTTTAAATCAAACTACACGCTATACACGGCAGACCGTTTACCAAAACGAACCCTGCCACACTCCCTCCCCATATATCCAACATCCCAGTGATTTCTCGTGGAAGTGCAGATGACTCGTCGGCTTCTATCAAAGCGAGTATCACGTCAACAATTTCCTACCTATTCCTCAATTGACCTGCATTCGGACACGGCCGGCGCTGGTATTGCTTATTTTTGGGTCACCAGTTCTTACACATTGAAGATGATGTTAGTCCCAAACTTCATCTATTGGTTCTCTGTGTAATTACAGCTGACCTGGCAATAACGGAGTAGCAACCGTGGGCGGTCAATCATGCTCATGCTAATGCTCATGCTCAAAAAGTGTAACCTGGTTTCTAACCATGGACGTCGTGGTTAGGACGCGTGGCTTCACACCACACGTTCACCGATGCTTCGAGAAACTGTCTCGTTGGATACCCAATAAAGAGTTAGAATTGATCGAAAAAAGATCCTACGATTTTCATAGTTCAATTCGTATGAAACATTCTCATAAGTTTGGTCGTATGAAAATCTTGCGGCCAGTATCCTCAGTGTAGGTTTCTGCCGGAGTAAACACTAAGTCCGACGCAACTCACGTGAAGGAATAATAATTATTATCAATCAACTGTCAAACTTCTTTGTCTCGTCTACTCCGATTTCCTGCATAGAATGACCACCAAACGCCGTTGACAGCCTAGCTTTCGCGATGGGCTTTTATTGTAAAGAGCCACCAGGGGCTTAGACAGACTTAGTGACGGGTGCTTAGTCTCTGTTCCAGTTTGCGTCGGCGAAGGTTGCAGCTGTACACTATCAGCCAGTGTTATGCTTTTCAAATTTTAAACCAAATGTAATTAAATGTAATACCAATTTAATGTCAACAATGAAGTTCGGATGTTTGGCATTGTGTTTTGGTGTTATGTAGGAAAATAAGTTCAAAAGTAGCATTTACCAATGCTTCGAATCGAGATACAATTATCGAACGATTCTTACTCTCTAACGAGTTCTTATCAATTGATAATTTGAATATGTGAACGGTTTCATCGTGAACGTGTTGTTCATCCTCGATTATTTGAAAATTTTAATCTTCCTTTTCAAATGTTGGTCCAAAAATTATATACATCACCAGTTTTCGTAATGCTCACTCAATCTCAGGAGCATAGGATAAACAACAAAAGCAGATTGAAAAACGCTTGGTTTGGTCTCATCGCAAAGAATAGTCGAAAACCTGTACATTACATACAGCTACGTAGTTCAACGTCACCTTTGCGTACAACCCGATTGGGCTGCACCTTTGAGTTTTTAGTGGAATGTATTCAACCGTCTAAAACGAGTTTAGTACTTTCGAGTACGAGACACTGAAGACGGCCTCAAAGATGAGGTCGAAATACGTATCTGCAGAGATAACAAAACGTTACGAAATTGAATGGAAAGTACTAAACTTGTCTTAGACGGTATATCAAGTTACACATAACCTTTAATGGTAAATAGAGAGCAGTTACCATCGTGATTTCATAACGTAAAATAACTGCCACATTGTTTCCACTTATCCTACATGCTTTTGCTAAGCCCCGCTATATCATCGATTTAAAACATCCACCAGTATCAGCAGTTCTATTTAAATTCCGTGTGAATTTGGCACAATTCGCTGAAAATTGTGAAATATGTTCGGTGCCTTGTAAAGGACGAACTTGGGGATAAGCCAAAAGTCCCTTCGGATTCACTGCACGTCCCCCAATTTTGCCACAGCCAGCGCGCCATCATCAGCGGATGTATGTAGTCATAAGAATACTGCAGAGCAAACCCTGCAACCCAAGCAGCAGAACATCAACGATAAATTTATCTCACTCGAGGGACCACTTTTTTACTGCCAGAGGATGCAGCAGCAATTCCCCCTCACTGGATATCACGCCACATGGAATCAAGGAAAAATCGAGGACTTCATCAGGAAAACCAACGCCCCCTTCCTCTCCCACCGTCCACCCACTTCCCGACCGACCGTCGTCGGCTACGACAGGAAATGAGGTTGACAGAGATGCACATTTCCCTTCTTCTGCCAACGGCAATGGGAGGGGGGAAAAAGTAGTCCAATTTGTCGATTCAGAAAGCTCACTCTCCCTCTACAATGTGGCCCCTAACGAGGGACAATGTTCAATGGAATCGAACTACGCTCCATCGGTCAGTTCGGGGTCCTCTTCCGTCGCCGCACCACACACGTCGACATACAACTCGGTCTCGGTGCTGCCCACACTTCTGGTGCCGCGTCGCGCCAGTGCACGGTTACTCGAACGTACGCAAAGTGGAACTTTTTCTATTGTGCTTTGTTTGGAGTTAAAAACCCAATATCGTTGATTTGCAGCTTGTTCAAACTGTGTTGGTATAGGTTCCATCAATAACAGGCCATTCCAGAAAGCCTCGGCTGTGTTGCCATCAATCCGTTCACAACGGCACGGCAAATGCTGGGTAAAGCGTACCATTGGTAATTCGCGTACCTGAAGGAATAACATAGACCCCATCTCGCGGTCCTTAGCCTCTTACCCAACAACTCCTATTTTGTTCGCTCAATCGCGACGTGATATCGGTACTAATGTTAATTCATTACATCAAGAAGGCTCCGTTTCCATTTTCGGCTGACGCAGATGTGGTTGATTTGATTTTCGGTACAGCCGTTTTGAGAATTGTGCATTAAATTATTTTAAAAAATCATAGGAATTATTATTTATGAATAGCAAAATTATGATTGTAAATTCCTTCATTTTGAAACTTTACTCGTTATTGGTTTATGTTCAGCAGCTATAATTTCAAATTTCCATTTCATTTTGGTTTTGCAAGATGCATTATGAGAATTTATGTAATGTAGCCAATAAAAGTTAAGCTTTCTGCACTCTCAGATCACCGTGCCGCGTACACTGCTTTGTTGTGCTGGCGATTTTAAATGGTGCCAAGAATTGTTTCAAATTGTCGTCGTCGCCGTCGCCATCCTTCTGCTCTGCCCGGGGGGAAAAACCCGGGTGGAAAGCCAACACCAGCGGTATGCGCTGCTTCTTGCGCTTGTCCGAGTGCGGTGCGATTCATTGTAGTGTCCGGTACCTCTGGTACCTAATGCAGGAAAAGTCGCCACCAGATACAGCCCAGGTAGAATGTCAGTCCGGCGGGACCGTAGGAAACCAGCATAACTTTGGATTGCACATCGCTCCACAGCAATCGGTTGATGAAAAGTAAATATACAACCGGAGTGAAGCTGATGGTTGCGGTGCTTCTGCTGTTGCTGGCTGCTGCCGTCGCTGAGCTGATGTAGTGCCACAGGACAGCACGGAACAAAACAGCATCACAACAATGTGGCACACGATTCGCCAATGAGCCAAAAGGCACCGATACGATGCATTCGAGAGGGATTGCCGGGGGTTTATCGATTTTCTCCCGGGGCCGGATCGAAGCCAGGTGCTGTGGCATTTTCCAGGTGATATTTTATGAGCCATAATTCTGCGGCAACGACAGGTAGGTGTACCATGAAGCCGGTGGTGCGGGAGTTTTAGTGGGGGAATAATGGAGGGATTCTTTACCACTGGTCCGTAAACGGGATTCCATGCTGGCCACTCAGGGAACAACAAGACAGCTGTGACTTCACAGGGGGTGTAGATTGTCGCTCGGGGAGGTTGAGGTTTGTTTCTGAGATACAATTGTATCCTATCCATAGTTTCTTGATTACTAGGGCGTGGAACTGGATTGGAAATTTAATGTTTTGAGTGAGAAGAAAATGCAATATGAGATATGGATTAGATTATGATGGGTAGTGCTTTAATACTAGTCAATATTTAAAAACTTAATATGTACAAATATGTTTAGTGCCAAGATTAATTTCCTAAATATGTTGAGTTAAATCTCTATTAATATAATTTGTATGATGGCCTGCATGTAACGAGGTAGCCCCAATGCTTTAGGTTCAGAAATGTAAAGGATGTGATTTCGATGTTGCTGAGCTGAGCTCCCACATCATGGTACAATCTCGTGACGTTTGCATTAATTGCAAAATGAGAGACATGCTACGCTACCTGTGAATCGGACACTCTGCAACATGTGTAGTAGATCTGTTCACCATTTTCAAAAGTATTGCAGATTCAAAATGCCACCCCTCTATTTCAATGAGTATCTTAAATGGAGTCTCCTGACCAATTTTCAGCCAAATCCATGGAGATTTAGAGGTGCATCAAACGAGATTTGTGATTTTTCAGCCTTTTTCGTAGAAATGTCGTCTGAGTGCATCAATTTAACTCCACATAATAAAAGGATTAGTCGTTGATAGCTTCTTTAGACTATTATCTACCACTTTGTCATTGATACTAGGATGTTTAGAGTGCTTATTCTATGACTTTTTATTAGATTTAGCTGAAAAAAATGCCTGAAAACCAGAAAAATAATTTTAGGTGCTTCTGGGGGTAGTATAAATTTTCAATATGTGCCCAATTCAATTTTTCCTTTCATTTCCTTCGAGTGTTGTGGAAGTTTCGTTCATACATCACTTTATTCTGAAAAAAAAGCTTCGGCATGTAATAATGCAGTTTTCATGAAATACTCAACATCTGAATAGGGTAGTCAAGCAAGACCATTCCCCCCATGCTAAAACAAAGTTGACCATGATTTATGAGCAATGTGATCCAGTATTTTCGACCCACTGGTATGGATCTAGAGTGGGCTATGTTGTAGTGTCAGGGCCTGCAGATCAAGAGGTCCACGGTTCGAGGCGGCCCAGTAGATAAAGATTTTTCTTGTCAAGTCCTATCGAAAATGGGTTTCAATGACCTTTTGGGGTCGTTAACTACATTGGAATGTGATTGATTCTACACCCTCCTCCTAGTTATTGCATCACTCATGCCACTGACTAATTTCAAACAACTTTCACTGAATTAATGATTTCGTGTGTGTTACTTCTACGTGAAGTTAAACGATTTACAATGATATGGAAATGCTAATATCATCTTCCAAACTCGGACGTACATGTTCATGATAGCATTAGAGGCGAAAGTATAGAATTGATAGTTCCGTTAGGATATGGCAGGCATGAAGAATGTTTTTATAGAAGTCGATTTGAAAGCGAGCGGAGGGCAATATTTGTGATGGCACATATCACACGACCTTCCTTCTGCCAAGCTCCCGTATGAAGGGGGAGGGAAGAATATCAGTGTGGAAGCTGATATATCTTCACTGGCAAAAGGAAGGTGGTTTGACTTGCTCATATGCCATCGCGTGCGGAAGGATTTGCTATCGACGAGTACTGTCTCCGAATTTCTAATATGACATCAGCATTTAGTCGAATAGGATTTTTATTGCACAGTTCTGTTTTCTCAAGTTTGGAAGATGATATTAGCATTTCCATATCATTGTAAATCGTTTAACTTCACGTAGAAGTAACACACACGAAATCATTAATTTAGTGTACTACCCTTGGTGGGGGCATCCATCAACTCAGCTGTTATTGGTCGACGGTACAGCAGCAGTGCCTTTCTCTGCTTTGTTCTCTCCGAGGCAGCCAAGTTGGTTGCGACGAGACGGACGCAATGAGAAAACAGAACTGTGCAATAAAAATCCTATTCGACTAAATGCTGATGTCATATTAGAAATTCGGAGACAGTACTCGTCGATAGCAAATCCTTCCGCACGCGATGGCATATGAGCAAGTCAAACCACCTTCCTTTTGCCAGTGGAGATATATCAGCTTCCACACTGATATTCTTCTCTCCCCCTTCATACGGGAGCTTGGCAGAAGGAAGGTCGTGTGATATGTGCCATCACAAATATTGCCCTCCGCTCGCTTTCAAATCGACTTCTATAAAAACATTCTTCATGCCTGCCGTATCCTAACGGAACTATCAATTCTATACTTTCGCCTCTAATGCTATCATGAACATGTACGTCCGAGTTTGGAAGATGATATTAGCATTTCCATATCATTGTAAAACTTTCACTGATTGAGATTATAATAAGTTCATGTTTATCATTGCAGTCATCAATTGTGAAGTAATGGTTTGCTAATGGGAGGGATCGATCAGGTTTTGTTTGTATCATGAGTGTGGTACAATAACTAAGGAGAAAATAATCAATAAATCAAGATGTTTTTTAAACTTTATAAGATTTTTTTATCACGTTCAATTTAAAGTATGTTTTCGACCGCGACAGGTTGCGTTGCGTTGCGTTGAAACGGAGTATTTCGTAGATTGCATACTGATAGCTGTCATGTATATTCTTTATCTTTCTTACCCCAACTGCTTATGGATTACTATTTGGGAATTAATAGCAGCCCAATTGGAGGTCCAAAATGATAAAGCATGAAAGCTACCATTGCTGGCCACGCCCATCTTCTCCGTTACTAGGGAAGGGAAGGAAATGATGACAGAAATATGACATCTACTTAAAGAGAGGCCAGCGACTCACCGACGCCCTCATAGATGTCAAGGAGTTGGATGGTTGGAAGGGAATATAGTTTAGGAGTATCATCATAAGCAAATGATATGATAAGATTGAATACACGTTGGGAATGACCATGCTAAGAAATTTATGTCACTCCATTGATGATTTTGCTGGGATGGGACGAAGCTATTAAACTTGCCCTGGCTAATAAGCCTAGGTTTAAGCGCCATTGATCGCTCTCTGAAACGAGAAAGAAAGTTAAATATTTAAATCCCTTCCTCCTTTTTGTTTTTAATTGAAATTGTTAGGGAAATATTGATATTTGTATATGTTTTTGTATTGAGCGAGATTCAAACATGTAACTAGACACATAGTGCATCATGAACGTCACATCACCACGAACATGCGTACTAATGTACAAACTGAGTGAAAGAAAGTAATATTCAAGGCTGAGGAGTGAGTCAAAGATATTTTCACCACAAACTACGAAACATTGTCCATAGACCAGAAAATTGCATGATTTCGTCTCATCAAACGAAACGTACGAACCCTGCATAGAAATATACTTTGGGATATATCACTGTCCTCAAGGCACCTTTACCATATTGAACTGCCATTGTAAAAGTCTAGTCCATGTTAAGTAAACATTACTTACCAATTGAAACGAATGGTAGGAGAATATTTGTCGCGCAACTCCAGAAGCAACAAACACCCCACCCGACCACATGATCGTCTAACGAAGGGATAACTTACCATTTGCACCACCGTGTTGGAATTTGGAAGAGCCATATTGCCATATTGGTATATTACCCAAATCCTATTGGGCGAGTTTCGATACCCAAGCGTTTCTTTACCGGAATCACGAGCACTCTCATTCGACAATACGTACTTGTAGTAAACACGTCAACATCCCAGCTCTGCTTCCGCACAGCCTGACAGGAATCCATCAAACCTTTCACCAGCATGTAACATTGGTCGCCTGCAATTGCCACACGTATCGGCACACTTCCGGATTACCACCTTTATATGCTCCAAACGTTGTAACCCTCTTCAGATTCTCGTGCAAGCTGTCCATCCATATGAGGTGCAGCAAAACATCACAAGGCATGCGTTCGAATTTCACAGCGTTCAACTCCCGTTTTAAGGGCAAAGCAAAGTGTCCAAGTGTTGGCGATGAATCCTTACCCTGGCCTCTTATGAAAGTCCACGCTGTGCAGAGTTTACGGCATTTTTTCCAGACATCCGGTCATCAAGCTCTTTTGTTCGGTGCTCTCTCCATCGGTGAAGAAATCTGTTAAACATGGCCTTCCGCTGCGCTTGCGTATGAAGGCAAGAGAGAATTGTCCTGTAGATTTACACCCACATTCGCGGAGCCAATCCACCGATGAATTGTAAATGTAATATTTAATATTGAAATATTTCAGCCGAATGAAAAAAAAAATGAGAAAATACTTGACAGCGGAAAATTATGACCGGTTACGATCGAGGCACACTTCGATCCTATGTTTTCGACCGCGACAGGTTATCGACAAAATGGAATTAGCTACCTGACTTGATAAATAAAATATTTTTTTTTCTGCTAGGTGCCTCGAACCGTGGACCTCTTAATCTGCAGGCCCTGACACTACCACATAGCCCACTCTAGATCCATACCAAGGGGTCGAAAATACTGGATCACATTGCTCATAAATCATGGTCAACTTAGTTTTAGCATGGGGGGAATGGTCTTGCTTGACTACCCTATTCAGATGTTGAGTATTTCATGAAAACTGCATTATTACATGCCGAAGCTTATTTTTCAGAATAAAGTGATGTATGGATGAAACTTCCGCAACACTCGAAGGAAATGAAAGGAAAAATTGATTTGGGCACATATTGAAAATTTATACTACCCCCAGAAGCACCTAAAATTATTTTTCTGGTTTTCAGGCATTTTTTTCAGCTAAATCTAATAAAAAGTCATAGAATAAGCACTCTAAACATCCTAGTATCAATGACAAAGTGGTAGATAATAGTCTAAAGAAGCTATCAACGACTAATCCTTTTATTATGTGGAGTTAAATTGATGCATTCAGACGACATTTCTACGAAAAATTCTGAAAAATCACACATCTCGTTTGATGCACCTCTAAATCTCCATGGATTTGACTGAAAATTGGTCAGGAGACTCCATTTAGGATACTCATTGAAATAGAGGGGTGGCACTTTGAATCTGGAATACTTTTGAAAATGGTGAACAGGTCTAATGTGTAGCCTGCTAGAGACCCAAATGTATGACTGAAATCGGTTAAGATCGGATAAGATGATGCAGAATAGGACGTATAGTATAGATGTTGACTAATAGCAGACTATTGAGTGCATAGTGGTTTTAAAAAATTAAGTCCTTGGCGTTTGATAAGAAGCCAACTCCACGATGCTGGGGAGCGTGTTTACCTCGTAATCCAGAATATAGCAAAATTTGTTCCGATGGACCGATGTGTTCTCCAAAGTTTGACCAACAGCAGGCCAGTTTCATGCAGCGTTCCCCATGGGCAAGTGGTACCAATTTATCCTGCTGGGCTCAGATGACCGTATCATAAAGGAGGACATTACCTCCTTTTTCAGTAAAAACCAAATGTTCTTCTTTTTCCCGTCAATACTTTAAGCATTACATGCTTAGGTATTTTAATACCAAACGAATAATAATTTGTGATGTGTTTGTTATTGAATCCGGGAGTCGAACCCAGCCACCCTCAGCATTTGAACAAATTTTTGGGCATCTTATCCTTTTTATTTTGGTTTATTCAGGTTTTGATGGGAGGTTGATCTCCATATCTGATAGAAAGCTGGCCTGGTTGTATAGACTTTAAACAAATAAGGTAATCTTTTGACATAACTACTCATTAATTAACGGCTACGCAGTCTCATATGACTACGTAGCCGTTTACCACTGATCTACACGCAAAAAAAGGGTTCCCGAATTCGTGAACCAGCAAAAATACACCGTGAATTAATTTATGGATTAGGGAACACCAGTTCACGAAAAAATACTCCATGAACGAACACGAATTCATGAATCGTTTTTTTTTTGCGGGTATGGTTAAACCTCACAGTCGTCTCCAAAGATGGATAAGAAATCAACAATCAAATCAACTACCAGCGTAAAACACCCAGCTGTGTCTGAGTGTTGGTATTGCAAATTTCACATACCGACCGCACTCTAGATCAATTTCCGTGCAATTGTTTTGTTTCCCTCAGCCACTGATCCCAAAGTAGTATACTATTGACTTTTTACATTTCCCCGTTAAATTTACCAACTTTTTGTCTATACAAACCTTGCGGATCCCAAAACGAATCGATTAGGGAAAAAAATCTTGCAAATCGATCAAGCCGTTCGCGAATTAAATCGTCAGGAAGGAAATCTCAACTTATTCTTATTATATACAGTCGACTCTCTACATTTCGATGTTCTACATCTCGATATCTTTCCCCATGTCGATGATTTCCTTGGTCCCTTCAATCTACATACATTTGGGTATTCTACATCTCGATAACCTCCTTATCTCGATATATCTCTATCTCGATGTGTTCTGATCATATTTTGTTCTGGTTTCACTCTCCTTATGTCGATATGGTCAAATTTTTAGGCTACTAGACCATCTTTGGGCAATAACAAACAGATCAACAACAAGAAATGGCATTTGTTTTGTTGTAGTTTTTCATAACAACGAGCTTTTTTGGATCTAGTATCCATTTTAATTTTCCTTCCATTCCTCGATCTCTCCCTATCTCGATGGTCCCTTCAATATCGAGATGTGGAGAGGCGACTGTAGAAGATATATAAAGATTATGAACATGATGAACTTTATTAATTGATGATTTCTCGAAGAACCTATTCTTTCCTTAAAATTGTAGATGGTTATAAGGATGACAATTGATTGGGGTTCTGCCAAATCGCACTGAGCGCCAACAAAAAATTACCCATTTTTCAACTCAAACTTTCGGTCAGCAGATTCAATGGATCACAAATCGTATCGAATATCCCTCAACCTCATTACCAAGATGAATACACCACTAGGTGTTCCAATCAGCCAAATTCACGATTCAGCCATTTTGGATTTTAGTATGGGAGAGCCAGCCGGTTTGTTTATGTTTTGCACAGAACATGAATTTTTCACCCCTGCCCCCACAAACTTGGCAGATTGGAGCACCTAGTACTGTGTTCATCTTGCTCATTACTGTGGATATTCTACAACAAATTATACGTATAGATGAAATGATGTCCGTTTTATTTTTGCGAACAAAATACCACAAGTCAGTCAAAAAACCGCTTGGTGCGATTTGGCTGAACCCTGACCAATTATAAGTATCATACGTTGAAGTATAGAACATATTGTAAAATATAATATTACGACTAAAATATGGGAATTGAGTTAATGATAAAATAAGATTCAGAATACTTAGTAGTTGTTTGTTGTGTATTATTTATTATGGTGCACGCCAGTTTTGATTATTGACTGGAATTGTAATTTTTTACCAATATGTACTCAAATGTTTTTCATAATCACTTGAAAATGTAAATTTGCAGTAGTTAGATCATGTGTAAACTTGTTTAGAACAAAACATCTAGGGTCCCAAATGTTCCAAGTGCAAATAAGTTTGATCAATTTTTAAGTGGTGCTAAGAACCTCCACTAGGAATTTAACAATATTTCAACAAAATCTAAAATAAAATCATTTGGAAATGTGGCTGTTAACCGAAATATTGGTGGTTCGTGTCCACCCGGGGGCACCAGAATGTTGCGATGGGATTTTCCTGGCTTGATTGAAACCGTTTTTGACAACAGTCTACATTAGAAACAGCTTCAAAACTGAAATTATTATCTATTAATAAATTATAAACTCAATATGCTGCATTAATTTACAATCTAGTTTCACTTCATTTCACTAATCCCAGGCTCCACCGTCACTCTTAATCACTAATCAAATATTATTGAGCCACCAGTGTCGCCAGTTTCACTAAACTTATCAAACTCCTCTCAACAAGGGCGTTACAAATATTTGATTTAAATTATGCCCAACTGGTTTCCGAAAAGTCAGGGAGGGGGAATAATAAAAAATAAATTTTAAAATGAAAAAAATCAATCAAACAACTCTTCGGATTTGTTAAAAAATGTTTCAAAATCCTCAAAATTATTCGATTTTTTTTCTCTGCCCCCTCAATATATTATTTTGAACAAAAAATCTGAAGAGGGAGAGGGACATAATTGTTTTAAAATATTTGTATTGGCTTTATGCTTTTAAAACATAGCACAACATCCTGTAATGCAAATCTCTCTAATATGGACACAAAAAAAATATTATACTTACACAGAGAGCCAATCAAGAACAAATAAACAATGCACATTATTCATTGTAAAACTATCATATGATATTTAAGGACCGTAAAAAAGACAAGTACGACGGCAAAACATACTTTTGCATATAAACGATAAAGACAGATCCATAAAAAACTGGAAAACGATCCATAAATAACATCTGAATGTTCCTTAATTGCTACCATAAATCCATAAAATAGTTAATGAGATTCCATAAAGAATAATTTTTCAATCCATAACTAAGCTAAAATTTAGCAATTAATTTGGAAATATGTTTCATTAACATGGTGAAGAAAAACAATTGGAAAATGATCCATAAAAAACTATATTTTGATCCATAAAACTTCAAATTTGCGCATTTTTTTATCGTGATGATGATCCATAATTTCAGTAATATGATCCATAATTTTAGTCATATGATCCATAATTCTGGCCATTTGATCCATAACTTTGTTCAAATGATCCATAGTTTTGGTGATATGATCCATAAATTTTGATAAATGATCCATAGATTTTATAAAATGTGTGGATCAATTTATATAGTTTCATTGGCCTTCTTTCCAAGCATTATGGATCACATTATCAAAATTATGGATCATATGACCAAAATTATGGATCATATGGCTGAAATTATGGATCATCATCAGGATATAAATTGCGCAAATTTGAAATTTTGTGGATCAATATATAGTTTTTATGGATCATTTTTCAAAGTTTTATGGATCATAAAAATATTCTTTATGGAATCTCTCGAACTATTTTATGGATTTATGGTAGCGTTTATGGAACATTCAGATGTTATTTATGGATCGTTTTTCATTTTTTTATGGATCGTTTTTCCACATTGAACGGTACAAAGTAAGGGCTGCCAAGTACGACGAAGATGGAATAACTCCATAGGCTGGTTTGGCAGGTTTTGAAGCCTAACTTTTCTTCATCTGTATCGTAAAACAATACAGGCGAGTTTCAAAAAGGTTGGCAAGGCTTAGCAATATATTAGTGGTTTTTAAGACATTGATTTTTGAGCCAAAAAAAACTCAACAGTCCAAGACGAGTTTAGTACTTTCCATTTAATTCCACTTCGTTTTGTAATCTACGTTATTGTTAGATACGTATTTCGGGCTCACAGTGGCTGGTTATTTCTATTCTACGTGGCACTCCATGCCAACAGGAATATTTTTGGAATTTCCAAGGAAAATTGTTTGGCATTTCCATGGAAAATTCTCCAGAATTTACATGAAGAATCTTCAGGAAATTGTTCTGAATTTGAATGTTAAATGGTTTTTAAATATGCACGGAAAGTTCTTCGGAATTTCTGCTGTTTGTTCTTCAAAATTTAGACAGAAAATTTTTCGAAGTACCCGCGGTAAAAATTTTCATGAGAAACTCTTTGTAATTTCCTCGGAAAATTCTTCAGAACTCAAACAAGGATTTCAACAAAAAAAAATCTGTTAAACGGGACATGATTCGGAATTTCGATACGAAATTCTTTGAATTTTGCATTTTTTTTTCAAATTCCTTCGTAAAATTATTCGGAATTTCCAATTTATTGTCCATGCCCTAGTAACATTTTGGTTTTATGCTAGTTTTATAAAACTCTTGTAGAGTAAATAATGGTCTTCAAGTACGTTATAAAACTTAAAATGTTACTTAGGATGAATTTTTTTGCAATTCCACGGGAAATTATTAAATGGAAGGAAGAGCCATTTGACAAAATCCTTCGGTGGAAAGCAATTTGATCAAAGTAAGCCGAAAGTAATCGACCCGAAACGAACGTTCGGACGAAACGGTTTGGCGTTTACCCTAACTGATCATTTGGCTAAAATAGTAGTTTGACCGAATAAGTCATCTGGCCGAAAATGCCGTTCGGCTGAAATGGTTGATTGACAGAAAATGCTATTTGTTTGAATGAGTCATATGGTCTAAAATTTCATTTGCTGAAAGGGTGCACCTGGACAGAAGTCATGGGCTGAATATAAAAAGATCATATGGACTCGATTGCTATAAATGATAAAAGAACAGGCAACAATGTCACAAATTTGCACCGCAAAATCATTTTTATACCAAGTTATGCTATTGATACGAACAAACTAGTAGCTCGAGATATTGATCACTCGATATGATATTTGTATCATAACCTGATAAATTCGTGATATTTCAGTGCAAAATATTGATATTGGGATTTTCCTGGCTTGATTGAAACCGTTTTTGACAGCAGTCTACATTAGAAACAGCTTCAAAACTGAAATTATTATCTATTAATAAATTATAAACTCAATATACTGCATTAATTTACAATCTAGTTTCACTTCATTTCACTAATCCCAGGCTCCACCGCCACTCTTAATCACTAATCAAATATGATTGAGCCACCAGTGTTGCCAGTTTCACTAAACTTATCAAACTCTTCTCAACAAGGGTGTTACAAATATTTGATTTAAATTATGCCCTACTGGTTTCCGAAAGGTCAAGGAGGGGGAATAATAAAAAATAAATGTTAAAATGAATAAAATCAATCAAAAATCTCTTCGGATTTGTTAAAGAATGTTTTGAAAATCCTCAAAATTATTCGAATTTTTTTCGCTGCCCACTCAATATATTATTTTTGGACAAAAAATCCGAAGGGAGAGAGGGACATAATTGTTTTAAAATATTTGTATTGGCTTTATGCTTTTAAAACATAGCACAACATCCTGTAATGCAAATCTCTCTAATATGGACACAAAAAAATATTATACTTACACAAAGAGGGCCAATCAAGAACAAATAAACAATGCACATTATTCAATGTAAAACTATCATATGATATTTTAGGACCGTAAAAAAGACAAATACGACGAAGATGGAATAACTCCATGGGCTGGTTTGGCAGGTTTTGAAGCCTAACTTTTCTTCATCTGTATCGTAAAACAATAGGCTTAGCAAAATATTAGTGGTTTTTAAGACATTGATTTTTGAGCCAGAAAATACTCAACTGTCCAAGACGAGTTTAGTACTTTCCATTTAATTTCACTTCGTTTTGTAATCTACGTTATTGTTAGATACGTATTTCCGGCTCACAGTGGCTGGTTATTTCTACGTGGCACTCCATGCCAACAGGAATATTTTTGGAATTTCCAAGGAAAATTGTTTAGCATTTCCATGGAAAATTCTCCAGAATTTACATGAAGAATCTTCAGGAAATTGTTCTGATTTTGAATGTTAAATGGCTTTTAAATATGCACGGAAAGTTCTTCGGAATTTCTGCTGTTTGTTCTTCAAAATTTAGACAGAAAATTTTTCGAAGTACACGCGGTAAAAATTTTCATGAGAAACTCTTTGTAATTTCCTCGGAAAATTCTTCAGAACTCAAACAAGGATTTCAACAAAAAAAATCTGTTAAACGGGACATGATTCGGAATTTCGATACGAAATTCTTTGAATTTTGCAGTTTTTTTTTTCAAATTCCTTCGTAAAATTATTCGGAATTTCCAATTTATTGTCCATGCCCTAGTAACATTTTGGTTTTATGCTGGTTTTATAAAACTCTTGTAGAGTAAATAATGGTCTTCAAGTACGTTATAAAACTTAAAATGTTACTTAGGATGAATTTTTTTTGCAATTACACGGGAAATTATTAAATGGAAGGAAGAGCCATTTGACAAAATCCTTCGGTGGAAAGCAATTTGATCAAAGTAAGCCGAAAGTAATCGACCCGAAACGAACGTTCGGACGAAACGGTTTGGCGTTTACCCTAACTGATCATTTGGCTAAAATAGTAGTTTGATCGAATAAGTCATCTGGCCGAAAATGCCGTTCGGCTGAAATGGTTGATTGACAGAAAATGCCATTTGTTTGAATGAGTCATACGGTCGAAAATGTCATTTGCTGAAAGGGTGCTCCTGGTCATGGGCTGAATAGAAAAAGATCATATGGACTCGATTGCTATAAATGATAAAAGAACAGGCAACAATGTCACAAATTTGCACCGCAAAATCATTTTTATACCAAGTTATGCTATTGATACGAAAAAACTAGTAGCTCGAGATATTGATCACTAGATATGATATCTGTATCATAACCTGATAAATTCGTGATATTTCAGTGCAAAATATTGATATTGTCATCTGATCATTTATCGTAAATATTTATCAAGTCCATATCTCATTTTGCCATCAAACCAAGATTTGTTATTGTTGTACTATTTTCTTCTGCGTATGTCCATTTCGGTTAAACAACATTTTCGGCCAGAAAGGCAGTGTTGTGATTAATAACGATAATGATAACAATTTTCATGTAAAAACTTTCCGCGTGAAAACAGTAGGCGAGTTGTCGACAATTTCTCAAAAAGTTGTTCGCCCTCACAGGTCATTTAACTGAAAATGCCGTTTACTCGAAATAATCGTTTGACCGGAAATGCCGTTTGATCGAATAGATCATTTGGTCGAAAATATCGTTTGGTAGGAAGAACGGCTTCTCTCTCTCTCAGGTCGAAATGGTTGTTTGCCAGAAAGGGTCATTTGGTCAAAATGGATATTCGACAGAAAGTGTCGTTAGGCTGAACTGAGCATTTTTCCGAAAAAGTCACTTAGCCGTCTGATTATTTGGCAGAAAAGACACTTTCTAGACAGGTAAAGATATTTGTATTGTTGTCGCTTTTAATAGCATCAAGCTATTTTTTAATCTAGTACCCATTTAAATTTTCTTTCCAATCCTCGAACTCTTCTTATCTCGATGTTCCCTTCAATTTCGAGATGTGGAGAGGCGACTGTATAAAAAAAGTAGCGAACATAAATTTCCAAATAAATAATTTTGGTTACGACAATTTGAGGTTGCATCGCTGTATTTACTTTCTCGGTTCGCGGTGACATTAGGATGAACGTTAACAAAGCGAGCTGTCTTCTTTGTCTCTCTGATTTCGACCATATGAGCTATTCAGACAACTGAATTTTTCAGCGTATTTTTGACATTTTCGGCCAATTGTGCGAAGCCAAATTGCTTGTACCGTCGAATTACATACATATTAGGACAAACAACTTTCGGCCAAATGGGTTTCAGCCAAACAATTTCGTTCAAAAATCCTTTAGAATTTCCGTTGGACGTTGGCTTTTGTTTTTACGCTTCTTCTTCTTCTTCTTCTTCTTCTTGTTTTTACGCAGATCTTTCTGAAATTCCGACAGAGAATTTGTATGGAATTTTCAAGAAAATCATTTTCACGAAAAAATCTCTGCAGTTTCAACGTGATGTTGTATGTACAATATACATATTTCTATTTGAAAATTCTATAGAATCTCCAATAAATCTTCGGAATGTCCGAGAATAAAATTGTGGACTTCAACAAATTTGAATCGGCGTGAAAAATTATAAATCAGCGGCGTGACAAATTTCAAACAGCGGCGACATTTGACAAATTGTTTATGGCTAATATTGATTAATTTATGGAAATTTCGTAATTTTTCTATGGTGCATTTTGATTCTATTATGGGAAATTATGTTTTTATTATTGCAATTTTGCTTTTGAAAGTGTCAATTAATTTTTGTTTTGTGGAAAATATTCCTAGCTAGTCCGTTGTCGAAATTGTGTTTAGTGAATTGCCCATGCAAAATTTCCAAACGAATCTTAGTTCAAATATTGCCCTCCGTTCGCTTTCAAATCGACTCCAATAAAAACATTCTTCATGCCTGCCGTATCCAAACGGACTATTCTATACTTTCGCCTCTAATTTCTATCATGAACATGTACGTCTATGTTTGGAAGATGATATTAGCATTTCCATATCATTGTAAATCGTTCAACTTCACGTAGAAGTAATACACTTAAATCATTAATTAGGTTTAAATTGCATGCGTCTGCGCAAAAAAGGTGTCGCCACCTTTTCAGGGACTTACCCTTAACCAATTTACTCGCAATAAGTCGTATTTCACGGTGAATTCTGTCTTATTGTTTCCTACTGAACACTTCCCAGGTGGAACCATGGGATCAAAATTATGGCATGAATACATCTTCTTACGCTTAAAAAGTGTCGCCGTTTTTTAGACACTACCCCATAACCAATATTCTTGCAATAAGTTGCATTCGACGTGAAATTCTGTCTTATCTGTTTTTATTGAAAAAAATGTCAGATAGGACTGTGGGATCAAAAGTTGCGTTGTAACGGAGTATTTCGTAGATTGCAAACTGATAGCTGTCAAGTGTATATCAAGAATATCAACAATATTCTTCATCTTACTTACCCAAACTGCTCATGGATTACTATTTGGGATTTAATAGCAACCCACTTCGAGGTCCGAAATGATAGAGCAAGAGCATGAAAACTACCATTGCTGGCCACGCATCGACTGTTTCTCTGTGATATAAATATAAAATTACTCGTCACATAACTGAATATATTACTAGTAGAAATTTTTGTCCTTTCTATTATAGTCATGCGTTTTCTCTCAGTCTTATTCTACAGGATTACTTGCTACTTTAGTGCTGCAAAACACCGCCAGCATGTGTGTGTAAAATTGTTTGGCATCTCAAGAACGAGAAATTTATTTTTTTGCGCCACATATTTTTTCTAAAACACGTTTAATTGATATCACTGCGATACTGATGAAAGTTCTTATTTTATCCTGAATTGATGATCCTTGATCTACTCATGAGTAACAAGCATTACTTGTTCAGTTACGAATGCTACAAGTGCATCATTTCAACCTACATAGAATCCACATTCATCTCCACCGGTCGCTGTCGCGTCCTTTACCACAACATTTATAATTACATCGTCCACAGACCGCATCGTGCTTTCGTGCTGTGCGGTTCTTTCTCTCTTTGCGGAAGGAAGTTTTTAATACTACCCGAAGCTATTTTAATTTCAACAGTGCTTCTCAGCGCAATTTGTACCCACTGATCCCGTTACGATCTTTGCAAGGACCCGTGCCTTCGTTTTACGTTGGACCCGTTTGCGGAAGTAAAATTCCGACAAGCGGTGGTAATCCTGCAGGGACACCGTTCTGGGAAAAAACCTCTTAGAAGGTCACGTCTTCACGCTCAGCAATGAAAATTAATAAAAACATGAGGAAGGGCGAGTCTCTGAATTCTCATCTTCCTTCTAAGAAACAAGGTTTCAAGACCGTTCTGCCAAAGCGCGGAAAAAATAGAAGGAAGCTGGAGACTTCAGATATTCCTTCTAACTCTAATGTCGGAAATAATTTTTCTCCTATCGAACTGAGCAATCAGTTCGATTTTATTAATGATGATATTGAGCAAATCGAATCTAGCCCAGGTGATTCGATTCCTGCGAAAAAACAAAGGATTCCGCCGATTGTGGTATCTGTTGCCGAGTTTTCTAGCTTTCGGAATGAAATCTTGAGTAACCTTCAGGGGATCAAGGTTTCATTTCAGATTGCTAGGAAGGGCGACTGCTGCATTTTGCCGGGATCTTTTGCCGATCGCAAACGTCTTTTTCAGTATTTAACTGAGAAGCGCCATAAATTCTTCACATACGACGACAAAACTGAGCGATTGTTCAAAGTCGTCTTATGATGACAAATCACTGGATGAGATTAAAATTGAAATTTCTCAATTACTTGGATTTTCACCAGTCCAAGTAATTAAGATGAAAAAGAAATCCCATTCTGGTACTTCCCAGAGGGGCATTTCTCAAGAATTTTATTTAGTTCATTTTAACAAAAGTGAACTAAATAATATGAAAAGTTTGGAAAAGGCCTGTATTATGTCTCATGTCCGTGTTACATGGGAACATTTCCGCAGGCCTGGGGAAATTTCCAAAACCCCACTCAGTGCCGTAAGTGCCAAAAGTGGGGTCATGGAACCAAACATTGTCACATGGATGTTAAATGCATGATTGTGGTGGAACTACTCACGCCAAGGACGCTTGTCCTGTGAGAGAAAGATTCCAATAAATTTAAATGTGCTAATTGTGGGGCAATCATAAATCCAATTTCTGGGAATGCCCTTCACGCAAAAAGTTTTGAATTCCGTGCAAAATTGATGACGGAAATTCCAATCGGATCCCAGATTCGACGGGTAGAAAATTTTCAAACGCTCAAATTTCGAAACCGGTTACCGGTCGAGCAATTCATACCCACCACAATTCACAAACAAATTTTGCCGCTCGTCAACGGGTAGCAAGCACTTCAGTAAATTCCATTTTTCCAATGTACCTACGTATGCAAACATCGCTGATGGTAGACAAAATTTCTCTTCTCAAAATGAGGTTTATACCCATGTCCCAACGGAAAATAATGGTCATGTTGCCGATTCAGGTAGCATGACTGCTTCCGATATTGATTTTTTAACTGAACAATTGCATCACATGATTGATGCGATGTTCAAAGCAAATACCATTCCTGAAGCTGTTCAGGTTGGTATAAAGTACACACAAAAATTGTTATCGGACTCCGTTTCAATGGATCCAAATAATTGTGTGAAAGTTCTAAATTGGAATGCCCGCTCTCTAAAGGGTAAGGAAGATGAATTATTCAACTTCCTTTCAGTTCATAATGTGCATATTGCCATTATAACTGAAACGTATTTAAAACCAGGACTCTCCATTAAAAGAAATCCAAACTATTTTATCTACAGAAATGATCGTCTTGACAGCGCCTGTGGTGGGGTCGCCATTGTCATTAATAGACGTATCAAACACAAATTATTTTCTTCGTTTGAAACCAAAGTTTTTGAAACCTTGGGAGTTTCTGTTGAAACAAATTTTGGACAATTTTCCTTCATTGCAGCCTACTTGCCTTCTCAATGCAATGGGCAGCAAAAGAATTTGTTGAAAGCTGATCTTCAAATTCTGACTCGCAACAAATCAAAATTCTTCGTTATTGGTGACTTCAATGCCAAACACCGTTCATGGAATAATGCTCAAAGCAATTCCAATGGTAAAATTTTATTTGAAGATTGTTCTGCGGGATATTATACTATTCAATATCCCAATGGCCCTACTTGTTTTTCTTCCAGTCGAAATCCTTCTACAATTGATTTAGTTTTAACGGATTCAAGTCAGCTGTGTGGCCAATTGGTAACTCATGCTGACTTTGACTCTGATCATCTTCCTGTGACATTTGAAATCTCACAAGAAGCCATTTATAATCCAATCAGCTCTACTTTTAATTATCATAGAGCTGATTGGGATTCTCTCAAAACGTATATCGATAGGAATTTTGATGTTGATATTCCTCTCGATACCAAAAGTGATATTGATAATGCTCTCGTATCTTTGACAAATTTAATTGTCGAAGCCAGAGGCATTGCAATTCCTAAATGTGAAATTAAATTCAACTCCATTATTATTGACGACGATCTTCAGCTACTGATCCGTCTTAAAAATGTGAGAAGAAGGCAATACCAAAGAACTCGCGATCCCGCGTTGAAAGTTATTTGGCGAGATTTGCAAAATGAAATTAAAAACGTTTCGCTATTCTGAGAAATACCAACTTTGAGAATAATGTCTCGAAGTTGGATCCCAGTTCGAAACCCTTTTGGAAATTAACAAGAATTCTTAAAAGACCTCAGAAGCCAATTCGATCGCTTGGAGTGGGGAATAAATTTTTTTTTAACAAATGGCGGAAAGGCTCAAAATCTTGCTCAGCAGTTCGAGAGTGCCCATAATTTTAGTCTAGGTCTCACTAGTCCAATTGAGGATCAGGTTGCACGGAGCATCGAAGACATTCTCCATCAAAATAATGTTTTTGACCCTTCGTTGGGAACTAATTTGGATGAAGTGAGATCTATTACTAGAAAATTTCAAAATATAATAGCACCGGGTGATGATAGTATTTTCTACATACTTATCAAAAAAACTTCCTGAGAGCTCTTTATCCTTTTTGGTTAATTTATTTAACAAATGTTTTCAATTGGCATATTTCCCAGATAAATGGAAAAACGCCAAAGTTGTTCCAATTTTGAAGCCGGACAAAAATCCAGCTGAGGCTTCTAGTTATCGCCCAATCAGTTTGCTTTCTTCAATAAGCAAACTGTTTGAAAAGATTATTTTAAATAGAATGATGGTTCATATTAATGCAATTTGGTTTTCGCCATGGGCATTCAACCACTCATCAGTTATTAAGAGTTACGAACTTAATTCGGCTCAACAAATCTGAAGGATATTCGACTGGAGTTGCTCTTCTTGATATAGAGAAAGCATTTGACAGTGTTTGGCATGAAGGTTTGATTGTAAAATTGATGAATTTTAATTTTCCTCTGTACATCATTAAACTGATCCAAAATTATTTATCAGATCGCTTCACTGCAGGTAAACTATCAGAATACTAAATCTGATAGATTACCTGTAAGGGCTGGTGTCCCCCAAGGCAGCATACTGGGGCCCATTTTGTATAACATTTTTACTTCTGACTTACCTGATTTACCACCAGGGTGTCAAAAATCTTTGTTTGCAGATGACACGGGCCTTTCAGCCAAAGGGCGAAGCCTTCGTGTCATTTGTAGTAGATTGCAAAAAAGTTTGGATATTTTCTCCACTTACTTGCAAAAATGGAAAATTTCCCCGAATGCTTCCAAAACTCAGCTTATAATTTTCCCACATAAGCCGAGAGCTTCTTATTTGAAACCTTCTAGCAGACATATTGTCACTATGAATGGGGTTCCAATTAATTGGTCTAGCGAAGCTAAATACTTAGGACTTCTGCTAGATCAGAAATTAACTTTTAAAAATCACATTGAAGGCCTTCAAGCCAAATGTAACAAATATATTTAGTGCCTATATCCACTTATAAACAGAAAATCAAAACTTTGTCTTAAGAACAAACTTTTGATTTACAAACAAATCTTTAGACCTGCCATGTTGTATGCTGTGCCAATATGGGCTAGTTGCTGCAATACCAGAAAGAAGGCACTTCAGAGGATTCAAAATAAAATTCTGAAAATGATTCTGAAGTTGCCTCCGTGGTATAGTACCAATGAACTTCATAGAATTTCTAATATTGAGACATTGCAACAAATGTCCAACAAAATAATTTCCAATTTTAGACAAAAATCGTTGCAATCTTCTATTGCAACGATTAACTCCTTGTACCCTTAGTATAAAATAGGTTAAGTTTAGTTTAAGTTGAAAACATTGTAATTCCTACATGGTTCAATTCAACCAGAGGAAAAATTCTAACTGCCAGAGGCAATTGAAATGTATTAATAATCTAATCTCTAATCTAATCGAACACAAACGCAGCCAGTACAAAGAAAGCATCCTGGAAAATCATTGAGTTAGATGACGCCCAATAATTTTTCTTGTCAATATTGAGGCTCACAGCATACCAGTGGTATGACATAAACTTCAAAGCGGCCAGGCCCACTGCGTTGTGTTTGCCGCAGAGATGATTCTTCGAGATGTATCGTGTTCAAGTAGTCCCTTCAACATGATACATATCACGAATCTACAGGGGTTGAAGGATGCGTGGACATACCGTACCATACGCACCGCGTTCTTTTTAAGTTCTTATTTTGGTAGTTGTATATAAATATGTAGTGAAATGAATAACATAATAATAAGAAATTATATCAAATTTTATATATATTTTTAGAATATAACATCAACTAGGAGCCGAGGTTTACTCGGGATGTACATCTCTTGTAGAAAAAGCTGGAAATTGTAATGAATTTAATTATTATTTAGAATGTTATGAGTATCAGATAGCAGGTCATGTGCCAGGACGTCGTCTGCATAAAGGTTACATGGCAGGTTGTGAAGCTTTCATGCCTGGGATGTTTTGTAGTGTACTATGAAAATGTTAAATCATGAAAATATGAAGGTACATAATACAATAATAAAAATATATAAAAGCATGAAAATATGAAAAAATGAAAATAAGAAACCTAAAAATATAATGTAATAAGAGAATAAAATTGAAAAAAGAAATTGAAAAATGAAGATATGAAAATATAGAAATATGTAAATATGCAAATTATATATGAAAATACAAAATATATTATAAAAATATGACAATACAAAAATACAAAATATAAAAGTTTTAAAATATTAAAACATTAAATATCAAATAGAAAGGTGTTATGTTAATTTTGAAGAAATATGAAAATATGATAATATAAAAAATTTAATACAGAAAAATAATATACATAAAAGTGTAAGATTTGGAAGGTATAAAATACGTAACTAAAAAAAATATACAATGTAAAAATATAAAATTATAAAAATATGGAAACATAAAAAATTAAAATGTAAAAATATGAAAAATAAATAGAGTGAAATATGAAAAATAAGTATAATGAAATATGGAAAATAAATAAATTACTATAAATTATTTCGTGGACTGGAAACTAGTGATACTCATGTTTCCTTTGAAATCTCTGTCCAGATTGCTATCAGAAATCAAGGTGGGTGTAGTCCTTAATTTCAAAAATGACAAAAGCATTAGAATAACTATTCCTGGCCACGCTTATCTGTACCGTCACTAGGGAGAGAAGGAATAAGTACCACGGAGTTGGATATGGGGAAGGTATTCGTTGGGTCAGGATGTGCCTGTAGCTGGCAATGTGACCGTGGTAGAACTTACCCCGTAACACACCACGAAGAGGTATCTACCCAGCGTTACGGGTAAGCAATTGAAATGTATTAATAATAACTAAAAAGTAACATAGCAAATAAGGATGATAGTGTTAAGAAAACACGGAACACCTAGTCTAAGAGATGAATGCATGTATTAGATAATTAGCAAATAAAATTAGTTAAAAAAAAAAAAAAAAAAAAAAAAAAAAATATAATTACATCGTCAAACCACTCACCCCTATAAACCATGGGAAAAGAGAACCATCCTCTCAGACATACCTGCAAGCCTTCCACTGAAAAGACACCACATTCCATTCACATACGGCAAATCTGTCGTTAGATGTCACATGCCACTTCGTCACGCCGGGGAAAAAGCATCTTCCCCAACCAGATTGTGCCGGTACCGCACCGGGAAAAACTTCTTCGTGTTCGTCCCATTTGCCCACTGGACCATATATTAGACCCTGCTGAACAAACGTCGTATATCGTCGGGTCGGTGTCGTGCAATACTGACATAAGTCGAAGATTTTCGAACAGAATAAAATATTCTTACCTGACAAAACATTTGACATATTTCAATTCAAGTTAAATAATTTCGCCATACGAGTATGAAATTTGCTTTGACTCATGCCCAAAGATTCATGGAATCAGAAATGTCACTAAGCGTTGTTTTCATTCTAGAAAGTAAACCCGTGAAACTGCAATTTCACGGATTTTGAGTTGCACCACTATTGCCCAAAACCGACGAATATAATCCGACGTGACTCGAAGACACACCTACTGTGATGGAATCCGTAACAAGAACATCGCATCCAGCCTTCCTTCCGCTCGGTGATTACCGCTCGAAACAAAAGGAAAGGTCATAAAAAGTTAATTATTTTATATGAGGTACGTGTCAAATCTACACCGGGCGGGTTCCATTCCGTAAGCGAGTACCATCCATCCGGCAGACCGAACGACCGGCCGACCTTTTTTGGACACCGAGCTACGGCGCACGGCTAACCAAAGAGTAGTGGCAACGTTGGCATATGGTTCATACTTCTCGGAATGCTATCGCGTCCTTCTTGTTCTAATTGCGCTGCCTTCGTGGGATGATTGCATTTGGTTTGCGAGCCTTTTTCCAGTGTTAGGCGCATTAAATCGGTCAAGCGATCCCATTGTTTAGGGGTCAATAAAATTTTTAAAAAATTGGAAATTGAAATTTAAAATTGATATATTGTTTAAAATGGAAATATTGATTCAAATATTTAATCCCGAAGCGGAGAATTTCATGGATTATTTCGTTTTGCTGATATGACTTGCAAATTCTGCAATAAGCTTATGAACTATCGAATGATGGCCATATCAGTACATATTTTTGGCGATTATTAACTTGTTTTATAGTACGTCAATTATTATCACCATCTTCTCCGAGAAGTTGATGCAAACTGATTGCAAAATCAATTAAGTATAATAAGTTTGTTGTAAAGTTTCAGATTGTAAAAATTGGGTCAGGTACAACTTTTGTCGACCATAGATAAAAATTATAGAAGAGATAGGGCTTCAGAAACCTTGTCAGTAGTCGCAATATTTTCGAATGTACGTTTTCAAAATTCAATGTCATCCCAAAACCGTTAAAATTCACTCCAACATGATAACTTCTGCTAAACAGCCGCAAACCAGTCCTAACGCCATGTTTTTCTACTCAATTGAAACAAATAGATACTATCAAGGGTCGGTATTCTTCGCCTACCTCCCTAACTCCACGTCGCAATCCATCATCATTTATCTCACTTCATGAGCAGCAGCTAGATCTCATCAACTCCAACTTGCCCCAAGTGAGCCCATACCCTACGTGAAGGACTGTGTTCGACAACACCAGTCCTTGCTTGCTCAGTGCACTGACGAGGTACGTTCTTCATACGGATGCTTTTCCTGGTGTGTACGCTTATGTTACCGACCCACATCCACGCTGGCGTCCGACGGTAGGTAAATATAATAATGCTCAATTTGTTAATTGTTTTCCTTCGTCTCGCTCGTTCAGCACTTTCTGGCCTTACGTTGCTGTCAGTTGTGTTTCTTTTATATATGCAGCCTACAGTGGTTCAGAATTAGGGCATCTTCTTCTTTTTCTTCTTCTTATTGGCATTACATCCCCACACTGGGACAGAGCCGCCTCGCAGCTTAGTGTTCATTAAGCACTTCCACTGCGAGGTTTATAACCCAAGTTACCAATTTGCATTCGTATTTCATGAGGCTAACACGATGATACTTTTATACCCAGGGAAGTCGAGACAATTTCCAATCCGAAAATTGCCTAGACCGGCACCGGGAATCGAACCCAGCAACCTTCAGCATGGTCTTGCTTTGTAGCCGCGCGTCTTACCGCACGGCTAAGGAGGACCCCTAATTAGAATTCATAATTCATTAAAATCAGAATTAGCGCATGATCTACTACAAACGTAAATAAATAAATAAACATTGTCGCCTCGCAGCTTAGTGTTCATCAATTACTTCCACAGTTATTAACCGCAAGGTTTCTAAGCCAAGTAATCATTTTTGCATTCCTATATCTTGAGGCTAACACGATGGTACTTTTATGCCCAGGGAAGTCGATAAAATTTCCAACGCGAAAATTTCCTAGCACCGGGAATCGAACTCAGCCAGCCTCAGTATGGTATTGTTTTGTAGCCGCGCATTTTACCGCTAGGCTAAGGCCCTAGGCCCTTACTACAATATGGATCTTTAAAACCTAGAAAAATCCACCTAGCAGTGATGATCACACTTAAATCATTTCACAGATTTCGACTATTCCAGATAACCTGCTGGTTGTGATATCCATCCATACAATATATTAACACTCCATATTCACTGAGCCAACAGTCTTTATTCGACACAACTACCATCCACTTGCACATCTCACTCCATCTCTCTACACACTGCCTGCTACACTGTTATTCAAGAATACCACATCCTCCCTTGACAGAATTATGGGTATGCAAAATAAATATTTAATATAAATGCTGAATTCCATTGTCAAACTGGGTTTTTGTTCTTTAGTCCGTATTGTTGGTTCATTTAAGGTGTCGTGACCGGTCTGCTCATGGGGTACGATTATCCGATGAATAGCGTTGATAATCTTACTGGTATTTATGTTGAAACCCATCTTCCTCCGGCGATACTAAAAAAAATACTTGAACAAAAATAATACAAAATAAAAATTATAAGTAAAAGAAATAAATAAAAGTTATGATTCAAAGGTAATTGCCTATTTCCGGGGATTAAACCACCCGACTTGGACGTTAATTTACAATGTTATGGAAACTCATATGTGAATATGTACGTTATGTGGAAGATATTGATTTGAAAAATGTATTGGAGGTAACCACTTTCCCTTCGATGGGACTCGAACCCATGACCCTACAGTAGGGTCATGGGTTCGAGTCCCATCGAAGGGAAAGTGGTTACCTCCAATACATTTTTCAAATCAATATCTTCCACATAACGTACATATTCACATATGAGTTTCCATAACATTCTAATTCAATTTTTTAAGTCACTTACGTTTTCGCTGTGTGGTTTTAATCTCATTTGATTTATCGGAACCATACTGATACATTGGCCCATTATGGCTACACCTGGTACTACGCATATCGAAAGCAAGTTCAGTAAAAGCAAATTGCAGAATATGACCTGTAGACTTGTAGAAGATGCTGTAGGATTTTCAAAATACCCTCGCAATCGCTGATTGAATATCATCATGGAAAGACATGTTTACGTCCAGCGTCCTAAGATCTATCAATGAGGATGAACCCAATAATATTTCGACATGTTACTTTGCTGAAAATCACTTCCAGCTGCCAGCAGCCGTAAAAATTGCAAACAATGTTTCGTGCACCAAGCTTATAGAACCCATCGCTGATTGGCGTTTAAATCTGTTGTGTTCTACCTGCTACTATTCCTGCTTCCAAATAATCGAGAAGCTCATGGAAGAATATAAGCAGGAGATCGACAAATAATGTAAAGGAAAACATGGGAATGTGATATGAAGGTGTTAAGAGAACAGTAGTAGTAAGTAATCAACTATAGTGTGAAAAGATTATCTCTTGCTCCCTGTACCACTGCAATAACGTTTTCTCTAACATGCGACTATCTGACTGCTACTCTTTTCACTCGAATTTGTGCGTACTTAAAAACATTTGAAGAAATACTGGAGGTTTGCTGTTTGTGTGAGGCTACTATTCTGTTTTTTAATTGGCAGATTGTTCTGAATAGGAAGTTAACCCGGGATATTGCGGGCATAATGAAAAAACGATATACCATACAATCAAAATTACATATGCGATATTTACAATCTAACTTACAGCTAAAATGCGTAGATAACGCATTCTAGAAATGAAAATTGGTGCCGCTTGCCAAAGCACATTGCATTAACCAAGGCATCAGCCACATACATTCCAAAACTTATACTTTTAATTAACTTATAAATATTAAAACCTTTTTGGTATATGATCTATCATCAGGTGACATAAAGAAGTGTAGAGTATTTTAAAATGGATTTTTGCAATAACTTATAAGGTTTTTATTCACGTGTACACTATTTAACGCATCTATTATTTTACCTTTTTTTTAATCTATTTGTACTGTGAAAATTTTGTGAATGCTAAGGTATATTGTCACTATTCTTTCATACTATTGTTAGCATACAATTAACTTAATTTATATACATAAACATGAATTTCTGTCTGTCTGACCCTTATAGTCCCGGGAACTACTGAACCGACCGACGTGGAATTTCGTACACAGATGTTTTTCGGGCCGGAGAATGTTCTTAAGATGGTTCAAGATCCCTCCCCATTCTAGAAAAAAAACTTCCATCGATTCAATCATAAATACTACTTAAAATGATTTCTGTTTCCTGCATTATATGTACACATTCTATCATTCTATCAATTTTGCAAGCGAAAACAATCACCGAATTTCAACATATTGTTATTTGTCTAATGAACGTATCACGAACTGTTAAAACTGTATGAGATGGTGTCGCCAACCTCAACCAGTTTGATTTACCAAACCTATAATAACATACAAACAAACATTCACAAAGTTCATGCTAAGATAGCTTTGAAAACTAATCTATTTTGAATTAAAACGTTGCACTGAGGGGGGATACGGATTATAAACAAGTTAAACTGCAAATAATCGAAGGAAAAATCAGAAGGGTTATATACAAGATACGACCGCCCGACGTAAACTACGTAAAACAGATTATAAGATAATTCATTTGATTGCCTATGTCACTGGTTTGAGCATGAGCTTAGAGTGATTCAAATTTTGACCTTTTTGGCTCCCCTATGCTTGAACGATAACATTTGCTATTCTAATGAACCTCCTAAATTTTTAACTGAATTGGTTGTAATTTGACTGAGCACAAGCAGTTTGATACTTGTATGGAAATTACTATAGAAATCGCCCCTTATATGATCATTTTGTGTGGCGGCCCAACCCGAAGACTTCATAGAATATTTCCTAATATGTAAGACAGTCATTTTTCCGAAGCGATCGGATTGTTGCTCATTATTAATATTCATGTCATTCTTTTACGTGTTAAATTGATTTTCCCACGATTCAGTATTTCGCGAGTATGTTCTGCACCGATCGCGCACCAATTACCGTCGACACTTTACATCTCGATATATCTCCCTATGTCCCTTTTCTCCGTCCCTACGAACTACATACATTTTTGCTTTTTCCATCTCGATAACCTCCCTATCTTGGTATCTCTATCTCGATGTGTTCTGATCATGTTTTATTCAGGATTCACTCTCTCTATGTCGATATATTCAAGTTTCTAGGCTACTAGACAACCTTGCGGCAATGATAAACACATCAAACAGAAGAAATGACATTTGGGTTTTTACCGTTTTCATAGCAACGAGCTTTTTTCCATCTACTACCCATTTTAATTCCTGGATCAGGCTTGTAAAATGTCATCTGCATGTCATTTGACTAATTTGTTCATAACTTTTTTCAGAAGCCAAATTTACTTCATATTTCTTGATGTACTCATAACGCTTGAGTAGGGCTGTATTGTTGTCCAAGCGTACATTGCTCTAAATATAACGTCTGAGGCTAGAGAGTGGAAACTTTCCAAAATGTCACGTGTTATTTGACATAATGTCATTTGAATGACATTTTGCCTCCCACGCCTCAGATTACATATTAACAGCAAAGTCTTATTAGACAATGTTGTAGGCACATATAAGGGCTATAAGTTCGACATACCTCAGGAACTGATAGCTAACTTCTGAACAAGTTCTGAAAAAAATATACAAACGAATGCAAATGACATTTTACAACACTGTCCTGGATGTCTCCTTATCTCAATAGTCCCTTCAATATCTAGATGTGGAAAGGCGACTATAATGAACTTTTTGCAATTCCTGATCATTATATCTGGTTTACAGTTCACTGTTGAGTCATAAAACGGCCTACTTTTTCATACCAACGAAATGGGTGCTTTAATGAACGTTATCAAATCAAATGGGTTGCATAATATTCATTATAATATTCATTTGGCTAACATCAGAACAGTAGTTACATGACTACATTTAGCTGAATTAGCTTGGGTAAGTGTTCAAATAGTGTATTCTTAGCGTCGCGTAATAAATGAAATAGTTCGATGGACATGACATCAAAAATTTCCAAAAGCAAGTACATCTATCGCTTCACGGTTTATCGAACTATGCAATGTGGCACGGCAACATGGAATCTCTGCTGATGTTACTGATTTCGAACAAAATTGACGTAATTCAAAATATGAAAAAAATTGAATGCGACAATTTAAAATTTTCACTCAAAACAACCCGAATTCATTCCCTAGTGGTGACGATGCCTTTCTTCGACTATTACCTATTCGACTTAGAGTGGTTAAGGTGAAGGTGGGTTGAGTACCAAAACAAAGCTTTGAAAGTATTGGTGCAATACAAACTGTCATATACTGTAGTAGTATTGGTGTCGTATTTATGAAAAAAACAAAGAATATTAGTAGGGTGGTTCAAAAAACGACCCAGCTCCACCACGATTACTTATTCTCCGCGTGTCCTCCAAAAGCCGATTTGAACAAAAACTGATTGAGAACAAGTTTGAACGATTTAAGTTTGTATGAAAACTATTATGGGAAACGAAACCATTCATTACACTGGCTACAGCTTCTCCCCTCCAAACGCTGGCGAAAAGAGAACCCACATAGCTGAAAGCAACATTTCAGAAACTTCACTGAACGCACCTTAGGAAAGATCCGTTGAAATAGCATTTTATACTCCGCTCACCCCCATGTCACTCTTTTTGTATGAAGTTGCTCCTGGTGAGATAGATATGTATCACAGAAAAAATCTTGCTATTTTGTTGAATTACACAAACACAATATCAGCGGAACGGAAACGGCAAATTTGACGGAAAATATATGGGCTAACTGTCAAATTTGCCGTTTCCGTTTCTGTTCCGCCGACATTGTATTTGGGGCTTTATTATCATGCTAAAGATTTCCAACCTCGATTAAAATCGACTCCCAACTATTGGAACGTCCATTTAATATGCATTGTCTAAGGAGTTAAAGCTCTTGAATTTCATCCAGTCATATGGTCTTCCCCTCACCAGCGCCCAATCACGGAGTGCCACAATCAGAATTCAACCTCGTCATATCAACTGCCATACAAACTTGAAACGACTCGAGCACGGTAAGCCCCTATTCAAACCAACCGAAATCAGCGAACGACACCCAAAATATGAAACATAATCGACTGAGCGCGGCGGAGCAAAATCAGTTTTGAGCCACCCTGTTTATTAGTTTGCTGCTATCGGTGGCGGTGTTTACATTCGCTCCGCGATCAGTTTTTAGTCGTTTTTTCGAACAAAAATAGCAGTTTATATTAAGTTTTCGCGTCAAACAAGTGACTGATTTCATAAAGTGATGTTTCATTTGCATTCCATCAACATTTCGGGGTGCTCATGTGCGGAGAAGTGTGTGAAAAAATGATTTTTTCAATGCCCTCTGAGAAGAAGTGAAGTGCAGTGATAAAACAAAAAATCGCGGACGGCTGTTAAATTGGCACGAAACTTCTGGTTTAGACTATATTTCGAGCGGAAATGCATAGGACTTTTTGAAGAAACATGTTAATTATCACGGGAAGTACATAAATATACTGTGAACAGGTTAGTAATCTGAATATTAAACTTTTGTTCGATGCTGTTCGATGCATTCGAATGTTGGTGGGAGAGGAGTGCGGGAGGTGTGGGGTTGACCCGTGGAAGGTCCGGTGCCATATTGACTGCCATCTTGGTACTCTTCCAACTATGTCCTTAATGCATCTCAAAGGTAATTGAACCGTTTGTTTGAGAAACTGCATATGTAACATTTTTGGCCAAAATGAGATTTTTATATATTCTGAATCCTCGTCCAAAAATACATATTATGGCAAAAAATACGAAAAAAAATTTTGTTCAGGAATGTATGAAAAAAATTTCGTTTGTTTGAGAAACTACATATGTCCACGTACTTTGAAGAGCAATTGTGGAGTACTGTTTACATTTTTTGCACTGAAAGTGCCCCAGGGTGTTGAGTTTTGCCAAAAACTATTGATCTGTATTGAAGAAATCGAAAGATTCGGTGCAAATTTGTTAAAAAACAGTTTTTTGTTGTTTTCTCGAAATAGTGTAAAATGGACTTATGCAGTTTCTCAAACAAATGATTCAATTGCCTAATAAATTAAATTCTTTGAAGTACATATTATTTTAAGGGGTGCTGCCCAAATGGTAAGATAACCTTGTTTAAAGGTAATAATCAATTTTAATAGAACTTTTAAACTGGTGGCGAGTTTCCGAGTCGATTGATAAACAAATTTTAAAAACTCAATAAATAATAAAGGCGCTATTAACATTCAAAATCTTACATGATTTCATGACGGTCCTCAATTTTGAAATATTGTACAAATTGTATCCCAGCCGTCCCCTTAGACGCAGTTTACGTCAAAATTGGCTTTATAATGTTAGTCTAGGATTGCCTTTTAACATAAACCTGTTTATGCATTTAGAGGGATTACAATGGAAATTTGAAGTATAATTATGTCCATCAGTGTAAGCTTTAAATAATTATTAGCAAGGGCGAACATGTCCAGCACCTAAAGCACTTTTTCATAAACATTACTCTTTTGCTTCGACCGCGGTCATGGCTTTGGTTCTTTTGTTCTAGTTTTTGTGCGAATCACCGCACAAAAGTAGAGCGCAAGAACCAACCGCACCATATGGCGGCCGTAACGAAACCCTGAAATTTTACTGGGTTTCTGAAGAATTGGGATTTTCAATGTTTTTACGTTAATATTCAATAGTTCCAATGGGCATAAAAATTGCTGGAGAGTTTCCGATTCGATTGATAATAAAATCTCGCAAATTCATCGAAAGATAAAGGAGCTATTAGCGTTTGAAATCTATCCTAATTTCGTGACGGTCTCGATTTTGGAAATTTCCGTTTTACACCCTGTATCCGAGTCTTCCCCTTAGACGTAGTTTACGTCAAAAAAAAACGCGGTTAACATAGACTTTTTTTCAGAGTGCACAATTCGTAATTATGCGGGATAGCATAGCAAAATTTGGTTCACCGATTGATTTTAAATGGTAGTTCTACTTGACTGCACATTAACCTTCATTGTTTACAGTTTACGAACCACGTTACTCATACAGCCCGGTCTTCAAAAACTGTACTCACCATGGTCATAATATTAACGGACTACAGTACGATTATGGTTCAGTAACCAATGTTCAGTGATTATGGTGCCACGTGGAAAGTAAACCATTTTTTAAAATGGTTTGGCTCCAAGGATATTCAAATTTGTTCAACATGCAAATTTTATATCATTTGATCTTTTAGGCATTCGTTTAGTTTATTTATTTAAATGTATAGTTCTATATTTACTTCGACATTGAACCGAACATGTTGTAGAGATACTTTTGTGAAAAAAAAATCAACTTAATTCATCGAGTGTTGATACTGCCTTTCTCGCATTTAGTCAAGACACCAACCTTATATGGCGCTAATATGGCTCGATTCGATGTACCATTTTCTTCATAACTTTTAAACGCAACGGTAGATCGTTATCAAATTCAATAGTGATCAACTACGCTTTGCCCTCTGTCGAATAAAACTTGTTTCGAGAAAATCGGATAAGAATTACTATATGAAAAGTTGTCTAATGTTTTTCTCAGCTTTTGTGCACACACATACACACGGACAGACAGACATGTGCTCAGTTCTTTAAGATGTTAGGATTGGTATATAACACTATGGGTGTCCGAGACTTCTATAAAAAGTTCTTTGTTGTACGAGAAAGGCAAAAACATGGCTATGAATTCGGAGTCGATTTACAAAAGTCAAAGCCTCGACATTCAGTTGAAACGGAATTTATAATAAAATATGTTGGAATCAAATTTCATCATACATATGCAACGTGACAGTCCTTATATTAAAATTATCAGCAAGTATATAATTCATCTGATTTATTTATTTTTAATGTTTAACTTTATGGTACATCACTACATACGCCTTAAATGTTCATTGGTCTTTACCGTCTTTACATCTTCAATTGCCATTGGTATTTACCCGTCTTTTTTATACAAACTCATCTCAAATCAGATATCAGGTGACTTTGGGCATTACCCGACTAATCTATCTCAATTCTCCAATAGAATCAGATGGCCTTGAGCTCAACCACACTCATCTCTCACCGCTATGAAACGAACACGGCCTTGGGCTTAATCCGACTTATCTCCCTCCATTATGAAACAAACATTTGGATGACCTTGGGTTTAACCCGACTCATCTTTCACCGCTATAGAACAAACACCAGATGGCCTTGGGCTCAACCCGACTCATCTCTCACCTATATGAAACAAATACCTGATGTCATTGGTCTTAACCCGACTCATTTTTCACCGCTTTGGAACAAACACCAGATGGCCTTGGGCTTAACCCGACTCATCTCATTTCGATATTAATCGAACACCTGATAACGATCAAGTGCGATCAAGTGTACAAATCATAACAGGCTTCTTTAATACTTAGAAGGTCCCAGAGTAGACGCGACGTGTTGAACTCGAAAACTGTATGCAAAAGAATATCAATCAATATTAATGAGCTGTCAAATCGTATGGACGCTTCGCTTCCCATCGCACTTCGCATTTACTCTGACCGCGCCCTTACACATTCGCATACCAAACTAAGCACATAGTGTCACTCTTTCAATGAAACTTTAGATACGAGATTGATATACTGCATGAATAATTGGTACTGCCCTAAAAAAAATTTCATATCTACGATATCACGGATACAAAAACCCTTCATGAATACTTCATTCAAAGAATAAAATCAATTACAATCAGTTAAATAATATTAAACCGAATCATGGTTAATCCTGTATTTACTTTTGATTCTAATTACTTCTAAACTAATTCTTTATTTTGGATCGTTTTACTTAACCAAAACTATGGTAAATAAATCAATTTGGCCACTGAGCATCACTTGTAGGATCGATGCAGTTCACCTTGTTCTTAATACAATATATTATTGAGAGAAGCACTCAATCTTGAGCTGAAAAATCAAGTTGTTGACGTTATTTTTTTTTCTTCCTTTCTTTTTTTTCACTCATATATAAAATTAATTTTGAAAGTATTTATAAAGTTCGATACATTGACAGTAAGCTTAGCTTGACAGCTCGGCTCATAGTAAAATCAAAATAGGCATGTTCCATAGATCAAATTACTAAGTTTTTCAAACTTATTTCAAACCGTTTCGTGCACCAAAATGATCGAAACTTATGATTTAGCCACAGTTTTCATATTACATCCAGGATACGCAACTATCTGAATACCCAAAAAAAAAACTAGTCCTGTGTAGTTTCTACTCATTTTAGACCCTTCATCTTTTTCCGTGCACACCGTCGAATTCATTTCCTTTTTTTTCAGTGTTGACGGAGTCGGCTGTTAAGCCGTGGAAGCAAAAAGAAAAGATAAACAACTTACCGCTCGATCACAAACAAGTTTTTTTTTAACATATCCAAGTATTTATCGCATTCCTTTCCAGCGCACTTTTGACGTGGCTAGGATCGCCAATGTGATATCCATCCATACAATATATTAACACTCCATATTCACTGAGCCAACACTCTTTATTCGACACAACTACCATCCACTTGCACATCTCACTCCATCTCTCTACACACTGCCTGCTACACTGTTATTCAAGAATACCACACTGGTGTTTTAGGTGGCTCGACCCAAGGTTCTGTTTAACCAAAATGTTTTATTTTTCTTCTAATTAACCTAAACTATCAATCTTCGCTATTATTACCTGGGAATATGTTATACTACGAAATGGAGTAAGTGAGGAGATAACGCCTTCTTGCAATAAAGTAACAATCAAAACTTTCAATGCAAGAGATGGCGTTGAATCAGTGGTAGTAAAATCGAAGTTTTATCACTATAAAACTACTAATCAGTGCAAATTAAGTGCAGGAGATCATCTTCGCCTCATATTGCATTCCTTATTACTACTTTCTTCGGAAACCCCATCATTTTCCATAAATTTACGAAATACCTGGTTTTGCCATACATTTTATCGATTACCAACTACCATTCTTCCATGAGCTCATAGTGAAATCTTCAAAACATAGAGTAGCAGGTTTAACAAAACAGATAGAAACGCCGGTATCGTGGCAAACGTGGTGCACGGAAGGTTGTTGTCTACACTGTGGTAGTAGCGGATTGTGTTAAAATAATAATCGAAGATACGAAAAGAAAGCATGAATTATTTGAATAAGATTTGAATTTCTAAATCGAAGCAATCGGCGTTCAAATAGTAGGCGTCCATTAACACACGAATATGAGCTCGATTGACAGAACGAAACAAAGAAAGAGACGATACGAATCCGAATATCAGGTACATCGTCTATGTATCACTAGAGTTACTCGTTGTGTCAGAACATACTTGTGAGTACACAGCCCATGATAAATCAGATATTCGACGGATGTCCCAAGGCCAACTGGAAGTAAATTTCATCAAAGTAAACGGTCGGTCCCTCATTAACATAAGGTGAACAGTGGACATAATGCCTTCTTTTAAAGAACGCTAACGGCTTAAGGCAAATAATGGAGATAATGCTTTGAATGTGTGCCTTTGGAGAGGGAGACCACGGCACAATTTAATTTGCCCGGATGAGAGTCTTTCGAGACGAGTCCAATTAAATTTTCCTGATAAGGATTTATGGATCGGTTCAGCCAGCAACAACGAAACGTGCCAAATTGGGTCCACCCTATCTTCCATCCATACTTTACAGCTACGTCTCACTCTCAAAGAATCGGTCAGAGCCCACAAGTACCTAATACTTTATAAGCTTGAGTAACGCTCTTATCATCGGCAGACTCTCTCCTCTCACCAACAACCATCAATGAGTTGGAAGCGACATAAAGGCTCCCCCAGACCTAAGCGATTTCATCGCCGCGACGGCGACAACTAGTCGCCGCGATTCTATCGTTGGGTCGCTGCAGGCAATGTTCTATTTACGCTTCCATACCAACGGCGACAGAATCGCTGTCGCCAAGCGATAGAATCGCGTCGCGACTGTCGCGTCGCGTGTGTTTGGGGGAACCTTAACACACCACAGTCAAACTCGCAAAGAGGACGGGACCCACAATTCCATTACCCCGAAGGCCACTACCCCGAATGAGTCATTACCCCGAATGTCATTACTCCTAATGGGACACTACCCCGAATCAGTCATTATTTCAAGTTTATACTTCATTGCAATGAAAAAAGTTTTATTTAACAAAAGTTTATTCATAATTCATATGAATGAACAATAATTTGCCCTTCGCCTGAAACTGTTTCAATGCAGTATAGAACTAAGTATTATTACTCCGTAAGATCCCAACTCCACTTCGTATGGCACCCTGCAAGTGTTCTGAAGGGTAGGGAGAGATTATGAATCACGTTCTCATGTACAATGTGGAGAGTTGGAGGCATTTGTGGTCCACGTCAACATGGCTACAAGGGCAACGGGGTTGAAGTTGTTTCTTGGTCACTGTAGTAAAAGCAACGGATTCTGGATGAAGCGTGGTCTAAATCTCAGAATCGGCGAGTGAGCGAGTAAGATTGAGTGAGTAAGAGTTAATGAGTTAGTAAGAGTGAGTGAATGACTAATAGAGAATAAATGAGTGAGTAAATGTGAGTGAGCGAATGAGTAAGAATGAGTGAGTGAGTGAGAGTGAATGAGTAACTAAAGGTGAGTGAGTGAGTGAGTAAAAGTGAGTGAGTAAGAGAGAGCGAGTGAGTAAGTGAGTAAAAGTGAGTGCATGAGTAAAATTGAGTGAATAAGTAAGATAGAATGAGCGAGTAAGAGTGAGTTAGTAAAAGTGAGTAAGTGTGTAACATGGAGTGCATGCGTAAAAGTGAGTGAGTGATTAGCAGTGAATGAGTGAGCGATTATAAATAAGTGAGTGAGCGAGTAAGAGCGAGTAAGAGTCAGTCAGAGTAAGGTAGTAAAAGTGAGCGAATGATTTAGAGTAAATGAGTGAATAAAAGTGTATAAGTGAGTAAGAATGGGTGAATGAATAAGAGTGGGTGTGTCAGTAATAATTAGTGAGACAGAGGATGTAAATGAGTAGGGGGAGGTGTGTATGAGAGAGAGAGGGAGATCTTGTTTGTCTTCGCGAAGTTGCGTTGACTTAAAGAAGACATCATCTCTGTTCGCCTTATATCGGGCAGACGCGTTACTTTTACAAAGACATTATTTCCTCTGTGTGCCTTATCCCGCTATAAGCACGTCTATTTAAAAAAGGCATCATCTCCTCTGTCCACCTTATAACGGGCAAACACGGGCAATATTTCCCCTATGTGTGGAAACGCGTTCATTAAAAGAAGGCATCATCTCCTTTGTTTGCCTTATACCGGGAAAATGCGTTCTATTGAAAAAAGGTTCTCTTACTCCATTTTGCAGAATAATACTTTTCCAGGTTATTTTTATTTATTTATTTGTTAAATCGTCTTCGATGGTATCGTACAGACTAGACGTACAGACAGACGTACAGAAATTATGCTAATTTTGAAACAATACTCAGAAATATTGAAATCAAACATATCACACACAGCGTTAAAATCTCTCAAACAGGAACAGTAATGACAGTGAAAGTTAATTAGAAGAAAAACCAAAACTGCTGGTTAACCAGAATCTGTAGCCTCTTTTTTTAAAATTCTTTGTAAAGATTGCTATTTTGCGATTCATCGATATCTGTTGGTGTTAAACATAATACTACAGATTTGAAATGTTTTCGGGGTAGTTTCCTAATCGAGGTAATGGTTTTCGGGGTACTGTCCCATTCGGGGTAGGGGCCTTCGTGGTACTTGCATTTGGGGTGGAGCTCCTACTCTATTTTCACTCGTGCTCTGTGCTTAATGTTTACGTGACGTCACGGATTTGGAGGCCGCACAGCTTCTATCAAGTCTGCGCTCCTGGCATCTGACGGGGATTCATGTGGTGGCGAAAAACGGTTCACGCACGCATATTTTAACGGGTCCGTGGACCCTTGCAATTGTTAGTGGGCTCTCAGACTACGACTAGCGACAAATTGTTTCGGCTTTCTAGAAGCACAGTCGAAGGCTGGCACCAAGAAAAATGTTTCCTCCGCGCCGCCCTCCTCGGACGCCGTACTCCAATCAAAAAAGGGTTTGGGTTGTTGTTGCTTACCTGGCCCAGTTGATGAACTGCCGGTAGGGTCGAAACTCCCGACTTGTTGACGCCAGGGATCGCTTCTTAATGATGCCGACGCGATGGCGGTTGCTCGCTGCTTCGCCGGTGCATTAACGAACCGGCTGGTGGACCACGTCCACGTGGAAGTCCTTTTGTCTTCCCGGACCGATATGGTGACGGATTGGACCGCTTCTGTTAGGGATGGGGGTGGTGTGGGGGGCGTTGCGCTTTGCTGCGATACTTTTCCGCGGGTGGGAAATATCAAACAAATCTGGTCGCACAAACACTTGAGCACAAGAACACATTTAGAGCACAAACTTTACCTTTGCCAAATTCTCTCTGCCTACTGTCGCACACAAAATAATGCTAAAGAATAAAGAATAGTTAAATAAATAATTACATTTAAAATCACAGTAGCACAGCGGTTCTCAACCTGGGGTACATGTACCCCTGAGGAGGGTACCTTCGCTAACCCCAGGGGGTACCTCGGACAAAAAATCGTAATGGCGGCTATATTACAGTTCCAATCAAAACGTATTGATAAAATTTTGATAACTGTGTAATTTTTTTTATTTCAAAACTATGTCTTGTACAAAAGATCAAAAGGACAAAACGTTGAAAGAACAAATTTAAAAAAAACACCTTCAATGCAATATACCAATTCGAAACAAAATATCAAATAATATGTAAACAACATGCTTCAGACTCTGGATTTTAGTTCAGAAGCATGTTGTTAACATTTTAAAGGATTTCAAAAAGCTCGGAAGCCTCCTTTCAAGAGGTTGAGAAAACTACTTTCAAGAGGCTCAGAGGCGTCCTTTCAAGATGCTCAGAAGCCTCCTTTCAAATGGCTTGAAAAGCGCCTTTCAAGAGGCTCGGAAACCCCCCATCAAGATGCTAGGAAGCCTCTTTGGAAAAGGTGCGGTAGCCTATTTTCAAGAAGTTTGAAAGGCTTTTTTTTCGGGCGGCTCCGGAGACTCCTTTCAAGAAGCCCGTAAGCTTACCTTATAAGCTCGGAATTCTACTTTCTAAAGGCTTGGAAGCGTACTTTCAAGATGCTCAGGAGCCACCTTTTAAGTGGCTCGAAACCTGCCTTTCAAGAGGCTTTGAAGCCTCTATTCAAGATGCTCGGAAGCCTTAAAAAGCGCGGATGCACCCTTTCAGGGAGGGTCCCTTAAAAAGGCTCGTAAGCCTCCTTCCAAGAGACTCTTAAGTCTCCTTTTAAGAGGCTCAAATGCTCCCCTTTACGAGCCTCAGGTCTTCTTTCAAAAGGATTCTAAGCATACTTTCAAGAGGCTCGGAACCCTCTGTTTGAGAGGCTCGAAAGCCTCCTTTCAAATTGATCGAGAGCCACCTTTCAAGAGGCTCTGAAGCCTTCCTTCGAGAGGCTCGGAAGCTTCCCTTCTAAGATGCACGAAATGTTTCTGCCAATAGGCGTAGAAGCATCCATTCGACAGGATGAAAGAAACCCTTCAAAAGGCACGAAAGCCTCCTTTCATGAGGCTCGGAAGCTTCCCTTCAAGATGCACGAAATTCTTCTTCCAAGAGGCTTGGAAACGTATTTTCAAGATACTTAGAAGCCTTTTAAGTGGCTCGAAAGCCACTGTTAAGAGCCTCTGAAGCCTTTCTTCAAGGGGCTCGGAAGCCTCTCTTCAAGAGGATGGGAGGCCTCCTATCAAGAGTCCTTTTTCAAGTGCTCGAAAGTTGTCTTCTAAGAGGCCCAGAAGCCTCCCTTCAACAGGCTTGGAAGTCTCCCTTCAAGAGGCTCGGAAACCTCCATTCAAGATACTCGGAAGCTTTCCTTGAAGAGGTTCAGAAGGCTTGGAAGCAAAAGTCAGAATCAGAAGCATCCTTTTAAGTGACTCGAAAGCCGCCTTTCAAGTGGCTCTGAAGCCTCCCTTCAAAATGCTCAAAAGCCTCTAATAGTAAAAAAAGTCCTGGAGGTTGCTTGATGTTTAAATTTACTTTGAATTGGATTTTTTCACGGAATAATGAAAATTTCAGCCAACTTCATTTCAGCATTGAGCATGAGAGCGTGCCACGAAATTCTCAACTCAGATATAATAGTCTTCAAAGGTAGCACATGATATGTACCGGGATTCTACGGAGCGAGAATTCTTCGTTCCAAGGAAGCTCGCCGGTCTTGTGAACGACAACCGTGCTTTTTTCGGAGATGTTATACTTTTTACGACGGTGCGAGTCTCGGAAGGTTAAACAGTTCCAGTTTGATGAAACGAATCGCACCGTTGAGTACTCTCGAATCTGTCACCATAAATACTTGAAACTGCGAGTGCTCAGTCTCGTTACATCCAAATTAGCTACAAATTTAGGAGGATTAATAAAACAGCAAATGTCATCGTTTAAGCATAGAAAATCACTCTATTAAATATTATACAAATTATTGCCAACGTCATTTTTTAACACTGATCTTCAGTATCCTTGAGACACACAATGCAGTAAGAAATTTTTTCAACTTACGTTGGTTGATTTGCTTAAAATTCAGTCTGCCTAAAGATCTTTGATCTCTGCACTGTTACAAGATACTCCGAAATTGTCACTCGGGATATGTGTGTCCATTCCATTGCGCAAATTTAGTTTTGAACAACTCATAGTCATAGTGAAGAAAACTTTATGAGAAGAAATTCCCTCCAACCGCTGCACAGTCAGTTTATCGCCTTTCGTTCCGGTAGTGTTCTTATGATACGATTTGTATCAACCATCCCTGGTCGACTTAACACTCAACACAAGAGCTACATCTTCGTTCGCTCACTGGGCCCAGATTCAAATTTATCAGCTGAAAGCTCCACGTGTAGAAGCAAATTGCAAGATGTCAAATTTCACCATTTCATTTTATTGCTATGGAGTTCAATTGAAGGCAATTTTAAACAACATTTTTCAATACGTTCTTGATCATTGTTCTTGTGTTTTTTTATGTTTTCCACAAGTTTCATTCAGAAATTTTACTTTGAAAACTGATAACCAGAACTCTTAAAATTTGCCTATTGATGTTTTAACAATCACAGGAAATATTAGCAATGATATTTGGAGAGTGATAGTTTTTCCGTTCCCGACCCAGTTTGCGACGGTTCGACCGAATGACACAGGATAGTGTCGAGGGACTAGCGTGACGTTGTGGGCGTGAAATAGGTTCACAACTCGCCGTACCGAACCGGGTCAAGCAACACCTTATTAACAACACGTACTATGATGCCAAAACAGGGGGAGGTTTTATCTCCAGAGTATCCCGAGAGAAACAAGAAGGAATCAACAGCCGTTAAGCCAGCCAGCTCGTTTCTGGTCGGGAATTGGGATTTGGTGTTTTTGTCAGATTGCCAACACGCTCGTCGGGACGGGACGGGATAACACGAACGGTGTCAACTGAAGGAAAGCCTTTTCGGTGTCGTTCGGTGCGATGATTCGTGGTAGTGAAATGAACTTTTCTATAGAATGTTTACAATTTAGCAATATGGAAAACAAAGTATAAGCACCCGAATATTAGGCATTAAATAACTAAATAATTGAAAATCTGAGTGTATTTCCATTATTTGAATATATTTATTTATGTATCAGACACGCTAAAAAGCATTCCAGAGAAAAATACACCGTGACTTATATCACGGATACGGGAACACCAGTCACGTTTTCCATAAAACGTGATTGTTGTTCCCGAAACCGTGACTCAAAATACACCATGATTTCGTTAATTCACGAGCTCATGAACGTTTTTTCGCGTGTATATTTTCTACTCACACTTCTTTACTCTAGAGAAATTGCTAGAATTTTCGGGAACCAAATATAAAAATTGTATGACCGGAATGGGTTTCGATCCTAAAACACCAAATAAAAACAGCGTTGGGTAACTCTATCCATACCACCACATCGATTGCATATAGGAGCTTAGTTATTTTATCCATAAATGCTGAATGCTGTGTTACCCATCAATGGTTGTTGTGTTACTTACCAGCTAAAAAAAACATAACTCTTATTGTATGATTCCAAGATCAGAAATGCGAAAAAACTAAATAATAACAGACGGATTACTCGATTTTGCTGGAATTTGATTTTGATCTATGAAAATCTCTTTAATAAAGTCAATAACAAACAGTTGTAATTTTCTATCAGTAAAAAACAGTTTGCAGTCTGAAAAAATAGCGCGTATTGCTAATGTTTCTCGAATTTTGAAATAAAATCTTGTAAGCAATACGCAGATATTGTGACAAATTCGAAAAACGATATGCTTATAAAATCGCGAAATGAAAAGAAATGTGTATGAGGCTAATGAAAGGAGTTCGTCACTTTTTTGATTCGAATTGTTTGGTGAATAATTTATTAGCGGGCTTGGTAGTCATATATGGCTACTGCTTCTGCCTCATACGCAGGAGGTCGTGGGTTCAATCCCAGGTCCGTTCCATTCTTCTACTTTGTATCTTTCTCTTTATTTCTCATTTTCTAGCAATCGCTAGAACTGGAAATGGACTTCCATACCGTTTCCATTACTATTCCTATACCTTCAATTTGAGTATTCTAACAGTAATCTGCTAGAATTGGAAATAACTATAGAGCTCGTTTCCTACATCCAATTAGAAATTCCATCAGTTACCTTCTCCTACCTATCACATTGGCAGCTCGTTAACCAAGACGGACCTCTGCCTCTCCAACCTAACCCAGAAATTCCAACAAATTCCGCATGAACTCGTGGCAAGTGCAGAGGTATATTCGGCTTGCAGTGGGCGAGTGATTGCATCATCATTTCCTCCCCCTTCTCTACATTGACTTGCATTCTGACGTCGCAGGCGCCAGTATGACCTAACAAATGAGATCATCAGTACTTGTACATTGAAGATGTGTGCTAGTCCCAAGCAAACATCTGTTGGTTCCCTGTGCAAGAACAGAACAAGAACAATAATGGAGTAGCAACTACGAGCAGTCAATCAAGCTCAAGCTCGAATTGTTTGGTGAATAATTTATTTTAATAATTCAATTTATTTACTAGATGCGCAGATGATATGATATAATATGATGCGATTCCTAACTTGATTATTAGTAAAAAGAATATCAATAGTTTAAACTGCCCTCTTAAAGAAATGAGCAGCTTTTAATAGAATAATAGATTAATTAATATGTAACAAGCCTGTAGCAGAAATTGAATTTTTAACGGCCTTACCACATGTATATACGCTTTTTCAATAATGTGTTATTTTCATCATTTCAGGTAAACTCATCCATCCTGGATTTAACCACCCTCAGCTTCCTTCAAGTACGTGTTCCATATTGTTCGGGTATCTATAATCAACATCATAAAATACTTATTCTCAAGCCACATTACCTACAAATGTTATCTATTCGTGAGAGAGTTCTTTTGTCCTGCTCACGTACTTTTGTTGTCGAGTGGAAAATTTTGAATTTTTTTTATTAATCTGGGTTTTTAAATCCTTTCTATGATAGGATCTTGTTACACCATTTGAAAGCTAATTTCTACTAAGAACAAAATTTTATCAAAATAAGTTATAAATATCACAGCGTGTTAAAATTGTGTTTTGTTATGCTCTTCTATTCGGGGGCCTGCTATTTGCGAGCCTCTTGGAAGGAAGCTTGAAAGTCCTCTTGAAAAGAGGCTTCCGAGCTTTTTGAAAAAAAGCTTCCGAGCTTTTTGAAAAAGGGCTTCCGAACCTCTTTAAAGAATCTTTTCGAGTTTTTTGAAAGAAGGCTTTTGACGCTATTAAAATGATGCATCCGGGCCTCTTGCAAGAAGACAAGGCCAGGAAGCTTTCGAACTTTTCGATGATCTGAAGAAGGCTTTCGAGAAGCGTAGAAAGATGCTTCTAATACTCTTGCAACGAAACAACCGAGTGTTTCTGGAAAAAGCCTACATGCCTCTCAAACGGAGGCTTCCGAACCTTTAGATTCTAGATTTCAGTTTAAAAACATGTTTCACATATTATTAAGGTACACTGGGGGAAGTGGAAAAAGGGGGTAAGTGTAAAAATCGACTCGAAAAATTGGAATTGTACATACTTTACAGTTTTTACCACTTCATAACATTATGCAAAAATATACTTTGATGCTCACACTAATACTATGTTGAAATTTGTATAATACATACACTAACACGGTTAACGCTTGAACTGTAATTTAAGGTTTCGCGAAAAATTGATTTTTGCATTCATAAAATCAATTCTTATTTGCACAAATTGTCCCTTTTTCAAGTGAATTTATATCACAGGTTACTATTACAATACAATTAAACTAATCCCATTCAATTTGTAGTGGTTTGTACACTTACCCCTGGTATCAAACACTGCGGGGGAAGTGGATAATGCTCTAATAACGCAAATTTTTTCTTCCCTCCAGGGTTTATTTCGATAGCTGTGAATCTTAATATGTTCCTTCTTTGTTATCATTGTGATTCCAGTGGTGATTGGATTAATATAAATGAGAAAATGCCTGATTAATCCACCTATCGGTATTGATGCCTTTCACATGTTTTACATATGAAAAAAATGTATAAAAAAGTTAAAAATAGCACGGATAGGTAAATATATTCTATAATTCACATTAATTTTTATTCATAACAAGTATCGCCGTTGAATGCAATTTTTTTGTGAACAAATTGGTTAAGGACAAGTGCTTAAGAATAGCTGATAATTTTGAACGTGCTTTGCGCACACACATACATACAAATACGCACATACAGACATCATCTCAATTCGTGAAACTAAGTTGATTAGTTTATAACCCTGTAAGTCCCATTTTTCCTATAAAAAGTTCATCTTTGGGGCGAATATATAGATTTTACGTTCACTTAGTGTTCGAGAAGGCAAAACCAGCCCTCCCTAGCTATTACGAGTATTCCTTGAGGATCTGTTCCGTTAAGGTAATGAAATCATTCCACAAAAGATACTCAGAGCAATTATTGTATTGATTTTAGTTATATGTAACTACTCATCACAATTGAAGATCAAGGTATAATGGGTTTTCCATTTACCCCATCCCACTGGGTTAAGTGGGAAAACAACTCCTTATTTTTAAATCTCTTTCCACAAATTTCAAGCGACCAAAATGGTATGAATTACCGCACAGTTGGTGCAAAATTGACTGTTTTCGATAGCCCATGTTGATTGAACCCATTTAGATCATTTAAACTGGTTTTACACTAATTCAAACATGCACTATAGATTTTTCCTTTTCCACTTCCCCCAGTGTACCTTAAACATTTTGTTTAGATTAGGTAGATTGCATTGAAGATTTTTTTAATTTGCACATTCGACGTTTTGTCCGTTTGTTATTTTGTTCCGCATCCCTTCATACGCTGTAATGATTAAGGAGAGCAGTGTTCAATTAGCTTTGATATTGTGATCGTATATTATGTACAAGACAAAGTTATAAAATAAAAAATACACAATTATCAAAACTTTATCAATAAGCTCGGATTGGAATTGTAATACGTCCGCCATTATGCATTTTATCTGAGGTACCCCCAGGGGTACATATATCCCAGGTTGAGAACCGCTGGTATAGAAGATACTCAAACTATCCAGTTTTCCGCGAGCGGTAATGGCCGCCAGCTTGCCTGCGGGGTAGTCTCTGATTTGACGTTGGTGGAGGTTAACTGCACCCACCGTTCCGAGAAATCTGACCAATGTGGCATAGAAGAAGGTGCTGTTGAAGTGAATTCAAGCCTTCTTATATTACCACATTGGTCAAAATGCTCGGAACGGTGGGTGCAGTTGACCTCCACAAACGTCAAATCAGAGACTAGCACGCTGGCAAACTGGCGGCCATTACCGCTCGCGAAAAACTGGATAGGCTGCCGACCTCCAATACGTTCTTTTTAACTCATTGGCGTTAATATGGGGAAGCTACAGGGGGCAAAGCCCTTCCTAGAAAAAAAAAATTGGTCCACCCCTAGGATTTGAAAAGTAATTGGCATCAAAGCATTCATCGTCACAACCTACCACGTGGTGAGTAAATTTTTAAAAATATCAAAGTAGCTTTTTTTCTGCAGTTATGTTTTTCTTTGCGACTGAAAATAAGCGGAGGAGTAGATTTTTTATGCGCGGGACTATAAATAGCTATTATGCCTTTAGCATATTTGTTTACTTTTATCTCTGTCACTTTTACCCGCATTGGCGTGTTAAATGTTAGGTCATCCAAAAACTTTCTGGCTACAGACCTACAATCAGCGAGCATATCGATGAACTTCCAATCTCATATAAAACTTCATGCAGAAAACCCTCATTTTGGTAGCATTGGATGGTTCATCATCTTTGAAAGGTTTGAAACATATAATTAAGATATTACGCCTTACAAGAAAAATTTGGAACGCTGGAAAATTCAAATCGCCCCTAATGAATATTTTCCCGGTATGTGATCAAAGGTAGCTATTTCGCAATTTTATGTTTATCTTTATATGGATGACATTTCTTTATTCCATTTCTTTAATCCTTTTCGATCAGTGGGAATGTTCCAAAGAATGTTGACAGTTCTGGATAACGCAATAGATGGGAAATAGAATACAAATGAATTAATTGAATCGCAAAACTTCAATCAATCAGTTTAGGAATTTCCCACAAAGTCCTATGTGTTTAGTTTTTCTAATTTTATTATTATTATTATAATCAGACTAAGGCCGGAGTGGCCTGTGCTGCACATAAAAGACTTCTCCATTCAGCTCGGTTCATGGCTGCACTTCGCCAACCACGCAGTCTGCGGAGGGTCCGCAAGTTGTCCTCCACCTGATCGATCCACCTTGCCCGCTGTGCACCTCGCCTTCTTGTTCCCGTCGGATCGTTGTCGAGAACCATTTTCACCGGATTACTGTCCGACATTCTGGCTACGTGCCCGGCCCACCGCAGTCTTCCGATTTTCGCGGTGTGAACGATGGATGGTTCTCCCAACAGCTGATGCAACTCGTGGTTCATTCGCCTCCTCCACGTACCGTCCGCCATCTGCAACCCACCATAGATGGTACGCAACACTTTCCTTTCGAAAACTCCCAGTGCGCGTTGGTCCTCCACGAGCATCGTCCAGGTCTCGTGTCCGTAGAGAACTACCGGTCTTATAAGCGTTTTGTAGATAGTCAATTTGGTACGGCGGCGAACTCTATTCGATCGAAGCGTCTTGCGGAGTCCAAAGTACGTACGATTTCCAGCCACTATGCGTCTCCGAATTTCTCTGCTGGTATCGTTATCGGCGGTCACCAGTGAGCCCAAGTACACGAATTCTTCAACCACCTCGATTTCGTCACCACCGATACAAACTCGTGGTGGGTGGCTCACATTGACCTCTCTTGAGCCTCTTCCTATCATGTACTTCGTCTTCGACGTGTTGATGACTAGTCCAATCCGTTTAGCTTCGCTTTTCAGTCTGATGTAGGCTTCCTCCATCCTCTCAAAGTTACGTGCCATGATATCAATGTCGTCGGCGAAACCAAATAACTGGACGGACTTCGTGAAAATCGTACCACTCGTGTCAATCCCTGCCCTTCGTATTACTCCCTCCAAAGCGATGTTGAATAGCAGACACGAAAGACCATCACCTTGCCGTAACCCTCTACGGGTTTCGAAGGGACTCGAGAATGCCCCTGAAACTCGAACTACGCACATCACCCGATCCATCGTCGCCTTGATCATCCGTATCAGTTTATCCGGAAATCCGTTTTCGTGCATTAGCTGCCATAGCTGGTCCCGATCGATTGTATCATATGCGGCTTTGAAGTCGATAAATAGATGATGTGTGGGCACGTTGTATTCGCGGCATTTCTGCAATACCTGACGTATGGCGAACACCTGGCCTGTGGTAGAGCGTTCACCCATAAATCCCGCCTGGTACTGCCTAGTTTTTCTAATACCCCTCTCTTAAAAATAAGGGGCATAACGATTCTGAAATAAAAATGTTTTACTGACCGGGATAGAGGATGCCGTACAAAGTCTTAGCGAAATCTCCTCTGACCGCTGAGAATTGTGGGGCTTGCCTAAGGCTGATGACATACTGGGAGCGAAGAGGAGAGAAGCGAAGCGAAGCGAAGAGGCTGGAGTGAAGCGAAGCATTCGCGTTCAAGCTCTTTCAATGACCGTTCTATGAAAAACGCTTGTACCTGGCATAGTGAAAGAGATGCGAAGAGGCGAGAAGCGGCTGCCAAAGAGGTGAAGCAGATCGTGGGGTGCTTTGCCGCGCGAAAACGCAAAGGAACACTTGAAAGCATTATTTGCTTTGATTTGAAACTGGAAAAAAATTACGACTTCTTTTTTTTGTGGGAAATCCATTGGAATAAAAAAGGGAGAAGTATGCATCATTGTTTAAATAAAGAAAAAAATGTTTCTCTCGATTAAACCGCAAGTGGCCGTACACTAATGCAGACGGAATTTTTCTGGATATTGTAAGATTGTTTTCATACAATGTTCTTTTAATTTTTATGGAGCGTGAGAAAATGACCGACCCCCTCCTCTCATAAACCTTTAGCATAAGTGTTCGGTTCCCAAAAAATGTGCAAATTAGGAAACATAATAAAAACGTTATGCAAAACCAATATCATTTTCAGCTACCACCTTCTTTAACTAATATTGTATAAACCATCTGATTTTTTTTTGTATGACTCTTCTCACTCTCCTAAACGCGTTCCATAATTTATATTATGTTTAAAACATTCCTAGACTCTTTATTCTTTTATAAATATACATTTGTCACGGTACAACTCCGACACTGAACTTGTTTTTAGCTGCTACACGACGCTCCAAACGAAGCAGTCATTTCATGGAAGAAATGTCATTTTTATGCAAAATTAGCTGATTTTCAATGATTCGTGAAAAGGCCTTATTATTTTAATTGACTTTTCCCGTCAAAAATTGTATCTCGTTTTATTGTCACAGTCGATTCTTGTACTTATATATAGGCCTTTTCACGAGACGTTTAAAAACAGCTGATTTTGTCGTCAATTGACAGTTCTTATATGAAGGTGACAGCTTCGGGGTTGCAGGCCTGTTCAGCGGTTGTAAACAAGTGCAGTCTCGGCAGTGTCACATGAAAAGGCCTATACTCAATCCAGTTGAAACCCGGAATTGGGGGCTAGCGAAGTTGGATTTTTCTCACAATCCGTACGTTAAACCTAACTTCGGAAGTGGTGCGCTGAATAGTGCTTCGCGATATGAAAACAGCGCACCACTTCCCAAGTTAGGTTTAACGTACGAATTGTGAGAAAAATCCAACTTCGCTAGTTCCCAATTCCGGTTTTCAACTGGATTGAGAATATTTAAGGTCAACTTACCCAAATAACCCATATTTTTTGAAGCCTACAACTATTTTTAAAATCGAAAACAAAAGCCAATAAAAGTGCTGGACGTATGAACCGGCCTGAAAAATTCACCCGATGTTTGTTCAAAATCGGCGAATAAAAAAAATTTATCCGCAGGGTCAATTCTCCTCGAATCTAATTCAGAAATATTTACAACCCGCCCATCAATTTTGTTTCAGTGTAATTTTGGAAGATCTGTCAAAGCAGAAATATTAAAAAACAAACAAAAGGCAATTCGTACCGGAGTCTGCGGATTTATCTTAGGACCAGGACCTGGACCTCGGACCAGGAAACGTCGTCTTTTTTGGATCGTCGAGCAGTAGCAGTGCTTCAACGCGATGTTATTACTGTGCAATGCACATTGTGTCGGACGGTATGCTCTGTATGGCAGTGGGGGACGAATCCGGAGGAGAATAAAAGACGACCATACATTCTCTAATGGACATTGAATCCCGCTTAATCTTCGATCTGGACTATCCACTGTTGATTTCTTCGAATTGCTAGTTGCTAAGGTAGGTTTTTGTGATGATTTATAATCTATGCAGTATAATAATTATTTCAATTCACTGTTATTATATTGTTATTATCAAAGTTAATAATCTGATCGAAGGAAGCATAACTTCGATGTGTGGTATAACGTCTATATCAATTTGTCGATTCAGAACGATGAGTATATTAACACAGTAATTAATACGAACTATTTTCTAGTGAATTCGACGAAGCGTTTCTCCATCGAAGACGACAGTACATCCATCCTTTGGACAGAGCAGTATTTATATTTTCTGACCCGATGGTCTCGCTGAGGAACGTTCAATATTTGAGTTCTGAGATTCAATCCAATTTTTTTCTGTACACTTAACACCGTCGTTCAATAAAGTTTGATTGACCAAACAATTTTACCCACCAGTTATTTAATTATCCAGCATGCTTACATAAATCCTCTCCGAATCGTTTCATTGTATTTGAAATACGCACGAACATCAAACGAACTATGTCAGTGGCACTCTGAACAGAGCTAATAGAGAGAGTGGCATAGAGGCAGCATTCGTATTTCCGTCCATAATGTGATCTAGAACTTTTAACGGAAGTAATGATTCACAGACAAAAGGACATAATACTTTAAGATTTCTCATCGTTCATTGGCTGTTCAAAAATTGAATAGAACATAAAATTAAATAAATTCTGGTAAAATTAACGTATCCCCCAGCCAGCCATTGATTAAAATGATATAAGAAATTTCCGAATAATAAAATTATAATGAACCTATGCTACTACACGTCACGCGTGCTTATTTTTGGATTGACAGGTCTGTTGCTCAATCGGAATGACACTGACATTACAGTTTGAATTCCTATTGGAACATTTTCTGTCTTCATGTGAAGTGTCTTCAGTGTCAATGAGTGTTTGGTGTGTTTAAACACGAAGCGATCAAAGGCGGTTGTTCAATTTTTTCGTAGTTGTCAATATCATTTTTTTTTTCAAAAAGTGAAAATGGAAATTGATTCGGAACAATTAATTACCCTTGTTTTCGCCAGAAAACCGTTGTGGGATAAAACATCGAAGCTTTACCGGAACAGGGGACTTGTTGATAAGCTCTGGCGGCAGGTTTCTAATGAGTTGGAATCGGATGCAACCAGTAAATATTACATTTGACTATTTTAGTGACAAAATAATCAATTTTTGCCTTTCTCGTATACTAAGTATACGGTAAAGGCTATATGATCGCTCCAAAAACAAACTTTTTATAGAAGGCCCGGAGACCCATAGTGTTATATACCAATCGACTCAGTTCGACGAATCGAGGTGATGTCTGTGTGTGTGTGTGTGTGTGTGTGTGTGTGTGTGTGTGTGTGTGTGTGTGTGTGTGTGTGTGTGTGTGTGTGTGTGTGTGTGTGTGTGTGTGTGTGTGTGTGTGTGCAAAACTACTCAACAAAATGTCACTCATTTTTCGGGCACTTATCCTCAACCGATTTGCTCGCAACAAGTTGCATTCGACGCAGAATCCTATCCCATTATTTCCCTTTTTGAAATTGGCCAGATCGGACTATGGGATCGAGAGTTATGGCCAAAATACAAATTCGTTTGAAAAAATCGCGTAAAAAATGTCACTCATTTTTCGGGCACTTATCCTCAACCGATTTGCTCGCAACAAGTTGCATTCGACGCAGAATCCTGTCCCATTGTTTCCTATTTGAAATTGGCCAGATCGGATCATGGGATCGCAAGTTATGGCCAAAAAAAAAAATTCATACGAAAAAATCGCGTAAAAAATGTCACTCATTTTTCGGGCACTTATCCTCAACCGATTTGCTCGCAACAAGTTGCATTCGACGCAGAATCCTGTCCCATTGTTTCCTATTTGAAATTGGCCAGATCGGACTATGGGATCAAAAGTTATGGCCAAAACACAAAATCATACGAAAAAATCGTGTAAAAAATGTCACTCATTTTTCGGGCACTTATCCTCAACCTATTTGCTCGCAACAAGTTGCATTTGACGCAGAATCCTGTTCCATTGTTTCCTATTTGAAATTGGCCAGATCGGACTATGGGATCGAAAGTTATGGCCAAAATACAAATTCATACGAAAAAATCGCGTAAAAAATGTCACTCATTTTTCGGGCACTTATCCTTAACCGATGCATTCGACGCAGAATCCTTTCCCATTGTTTCCTATTTTAAATTGGCCAGATCGAACTATGGGATCGAAAGTTATGGCAAAAATACAAATTTATACGAAAAAATCGCATAAAAAATGTCACTCATTTTTCGGGCGCTTATCCTTAACCGATTTGTTTACAACAAGTTGCATTCGACGTAGAATCCTGTCCCGTTGTTTCCTATTGAAAATTTGCCAGATCGAACTATGGGATCGAAAGTTATGGCCAAAATACAAATTTATACGAAAAAATCGTGTAAAAAATGTCACTCATTTTTCGGGCACTTGTTCCCAACCGATTTGCTCGCAACAAGTTGCATTCGACGCAGAATCCTGTCCCATTGTTTCCTATTTGAAATTGGCCAGATCGGACAATGGGATCGAAAGTTATGGCCAAAATACAAATTCATACGAAAAACCCAGATTAATCCACCTGTGATATCTGACCGAAAGAAATAATAACGCGTCTCGCTCGATTAATAGTCGGTACAAAACTGAACTCACTTTTCCTTTATTCTCTTTATACACTGAATACAAGTCTCGAGTATGTATTGGTGATATCTACGTATACGAATCTTTTTGTGTATCTCACTAGCTTTATGTGAAGCCGACACTACAACTCCCCCTTTTCTCAGTAGTCTTTTACTGTTCCTAGAATGTAGTCCTGCAGATGTTCTGGTCTTCTTGTATCTCGATGAGGTCGTTCCATGTTCGTTGATACTGATTGGTTATTTGTGTTTTGTGTCTCCCTCACGTTTGATAATGGTAATGAGCCACTTTCGGTTTCGTCAATTTCCCTGTTATCGTTTATGATTGCTTTGCTGGAAGAAATAGGTTTTAGGTGAGATACATTCCTGTGGAAGGTTTTTCCCGATTCCGATGATTTCACTGTGACGTCAGATCCAACTCTTTCTTGAACAACCAGCTCTTCTGGACTGAAATTAGACGCCAACTTGTTTTCCTTTGACATTCGTTTCGCAACCACCACATCTCCTTCCTTTAAAGGGTTTGGAACTGCTTTGCGCTTTCTGTTTGCGTACTCTGCCTCTTTCATCTTTCTCTCGCGGTCTCTATCTTGAGCTTCTTCCTTTGATTTCATTCCTACCGATGGGAATCCTGGCAGCTTATCTCGAAGCACTCTTCCGAACATAAGTGCCGATGGGGCAACTCCGGTCGTAGAATGTGGGGTAGAGTTATACATCAGCAAATACATACGCATGTCCCACTTCCAATCCGATTTGGATGTCTGGCTGATTTGTAACCGCTTTTTAAGTGATCTGTTTGCCCTCTCTACTTCACCGTTGGCTTGAGGCCAGTAGGGAGTAGTTTTCCGAAGTTCTATGCCATATTCCTTACAGAAGTCGTTTAAGGATTCACTCACAAATTGAGGGCCATTGTCCGATTTCATTGTCTCAGGAATTCCGTAGCGACAAAACGTTTCGTGAAGTGCTTGTACAGTGCTCTTTGCAGTGATTTCTTTCATCACAATAACTTCTACAAAACGGCTGTAATAATCTACAATTACCAGCAGATTGTGGCCCGATGGTAATGGTCCCATAAAATCAACCGCGATGTGTCGCCAAGGTCTATCGGGCATTTCCGTTCGGATTAAAGGTTCTGGAGCAGCGGCGTTGGATACCAAAGTGCACTCTCTACAAGTTTTAACGAAAAGCTCCACCTCGCCATCCAAACCAGGCCACCAGACTTTTTGTCTGAGACGTCTTTTCATAACAACCATCCCGGGATGTCCTTCATGCGCTAGCTCCAATGTACGACGTCTTAGCTTCTCCGGAATGATTATTCTTTCTCCTCTTAGTAGCACCTCTGTTGACACACAGAGCTCTGTTTCGTATGGCTTATAGCGCTTAGCTTTACCTATCCAATTACCCTCACGCAACGCTTCAATGACTTCCTGGATTTCATCATCTTTACTAGTCTCTTCTCGAATTTCCTGTACTGTGATTGCTATCGGAGCGGACATAATGGTTAACCAGTGAACGTGGCCTTCATTCTCAGGATCGAAACTTTCTTCTACATCATTTGAAAGCGACAACCTTGACACTAAATTCATTGGGCCGGGTTGGAAAACTATGTTATAGGTGTAGGATTGCGTTCCAATCGCGCACATGGTTTCGATCTAGGGCTAAAGAGGAATTGTAGCGGTTTACAGTCCGTAATCAAATCAAATTTAATTCCCTGCAGGTATAGTTTAAAACGGTCGACTGCCCAAACTAACGCTAGGGCTTCCCTCTCCGTTTGAAAATATTTACGTTCCAGCGCAGTCAAAGATTTGCTAGCATAAGCAATGACTCTTCCCTGCTTATTTATGTCCTCTTGCAGCAAAACAGCTCCCAATCCACATGGGCTGGCATCCGCTACCAGGGTTGTTTTATCTTTAGGATTAAAGAAACCAAGATATCCAATTTTCGTTACTGCTTGTTTGATCTCATCGAATGCCAGCTGATGAACTTCTGTCCACTGAAATTTCGTGTCTTTTTTCAACAAGTCACGCAAAGAATCCGTTTTTGATGCTAGGTGCGGAATGAATCTACCGACATAGGTAATCAAACCCAGAAAACTTCTAAGCTCTGTCACGCTTTCTGGTCTTCGGAACTGTCTCACGGCACTAACTCGACTCTCTGTTGGTTTTACCCCTTCCGCTGAAAGATTATGCCCCAGGAAATCTAACTCATTCACATTATACTGGCATTTGTCTTTGTTCAAGAGCACATTGTACTCTTTCAATCGATCCAAGAGTTTGGCTAAACGGATGTCGTGTTCTTCTTGTGTTCTTCCCCAGACCATTACGTCATCGAGATAAACTATAACCCTTCCAATCCCGCTATCAATGTATCCATGACTTTTTGGAAAGCTTCTGGGGCCGAACTGATGCCAAACATCAACCGTTTGTATCTGAGTTTGAAATTAATATACCGTTAGATAGTCCGAATTCATTTATTTATTTAATGAAGAAAAGTTGAAACAAACGAAATGCATTTTACCTGAATAGTCCATATTTTGTTATGAACGTAGTAATCACTCGAGAATCCTCGGAGATTTCTAGTTGATGGTACGCATCCTTCACATCTAGCTTAGAGAACTTGACTGCACCGTCTACACCCGCTAGAAGTTCCTCGATTAGCGGAAGTGGATGTGATTCCCGGAGTACAGCCTGGTTAGCTCTCCGCATATCAACACAAAGTCTGACCTCGCCGGATTCTTTGAGAATCGGTACCACTGGCGAAACCCAAGCTGATGGTCCATTAACTTTTTCGATGATGTCATTATCCAGCAGGTATCTGAGCTTATCGTAAATCTTCTCTTCTAATGCAATCGGAGCCCGTCGATAACTTTGTTGAACTGGTTGAATTGACCTGTCAATCGGGATTTCTACGACAATTCCTTTGATTTTCGGGAAGGCCAGCTCACGTATCTCGGTTACAGCTGCTACATCGAACCCTACTTTTAGGACTTTCAATTCCTTTGCTGTAGCTTCGCCCAATAGGTTCTGCTGACCATCCTTCACCACATAGAATTTTGCCGTTGCCTTGTTCCCGCCGGCATTTATTTCGGCCCAGAACATACACACTATGTCCATTGGTAGTTTTGTGGCATAGGCTAGAAGCTTTCGGTCCGCAACTGATGTAAGAAGTGTCATTTGCATTCCTGCCGCTTTAGATCGTTCCCAAGTTACTTCTCCAATTATATTGGCGTCGGCTCCCGAATCAATAACCATCGGGATTCTGACCCCTCCCACCGTAAAGTCAAAGGTATTTTTCCCCATGGCGTAGAAAATTGCTTCTTCTTTTTGGCTTTCTGGGTCAATTTCATCAATCAGTCTAATCCGTTTTGCCTTCAAGTGTGTCTGATCGCCTCCTACTGCGCGCTTTAAACAACGGTTCATGAAATGCCCTAGCCCACCGCATTTAATGCATTTGGCGTTCCTGGCTCTGCAACTATTGTCGCCTTTCAAGTGGCCTTTCCTTCCACATGCAAAACATGATCTGTTAACCCATGTATTCGAGCCAGTGGGACGGAAATCAGAATGTGGCCTGGACTTTATAACCTGTGGATGACGATACACTCGGTTTATAGAACCCTGCTGTTTCATTTCTCCACTAGACCTATCCAACTCCTTCATTTGCTGTTGTACGTCGGCCAAGGTGGTGCCTAGCGTTACAATCTCATCGAGTGACATATCCTTTGCCAAGATATGCCGGCGTAGTTCATTTGATTTACAACGCTCCACTATCTGCTCAATCAGTCTATCCTCTACCTCCCGTTGATCAAAACGATCGAACTCGCAACGCTTTGCCTGGATTCGAAGTCTCAGGACAAAATCAGCAAATCTTTCCTCCGCCTTTTGCTCAATTTGCCGGAATAAGTGCCGCTCATAATTACGGCGACGCATAGGCTCGAAATGCTCATCGAGCTTCTTAATTGCTACATCGTAATATGGAGGATCAAGTACTACATGAGGGATATCTTCGACGCCCGGAAGATGGTCAAAAATTTCCTGAAGATCTGGGCCAGCCAGATGTAGCAATTGGGAGCGTTTCTCCCATTGGGATGTTATGCCGCACGCATCAAAATAACGGTCCAACTCCCGCTTCCATTTCTGCCATTCTACTGGCAGCCGTGACCTATCGGCCAAGATCTCGAAGGGCCGCACGCGTTTCGATGATTCCATCCTAAATAATTTGATATTTCAAAATAAAGTAACCACTTCCCTATAATATATATAATAATTGCGATGATGGATGGATACATTTTTTCCCATTATATACCATGTATCCCATTATAAATAATACGATTGTATATATACATTTAAACAAATAGCAATAAATATACTTTTTTTTTTTTTTGTACGAGATGTTTATTTTGATGATTTCAGTCGTATCATTAATCATTTAATAGGTAACGTACCTTGTCATCGTTGTCGATTTTTTTTGTCTCACCGTCTCTCGCACGAAATGTTCCAGACGAAGAATACTGTGTTCCTACTCATGTAAATAATGTCTCAATCATGAACATATAGAAAAAATGCAACTGTAATGGACACCACGACCTTGCATTCGCCTTCTTTTGCACACCAATTGCAAATATCCATGGCACGAATTTACCAATTTCTTCTCTCCTTTTAGCACACAGTTGCTTTTCCCATTCACTTGCACACAGTTGCAAACCTAAAGGCACACCGTTGCCGATCGGATACGCAAACATATACATGTTTGCTTCAACTACGCACCCTTTTGTTTCCGCAACAAATTCAAATGTAGGCACACAGTTGCCAAGCGAATCTTTATCACCTAGCACACGGTTGCTTTCCTTTCTCGCACATTTGCAAGATTCATAAAGGCACACAGGCACACAGTTGCCGCCAATTCATATCTTCATATAAATCACAGTCTACCAGATATATATTTGCGCTCAGATACTGATCAAATGTATTTTGATTGTTACCTACCTGCCCCTCACCACGATCTCGCATGATTGCATCCTATCAACGCAATCATTCCGTGCCCCCGTGAGAGCAGTGTATGTGCACAGTACAATTCTCTGGCAATCGGCTTTTTTTTCCACTCACACAACTGTTACATAATCATGCACACCGATGATTTTCCTTTTGAGCTTTGTTTTGCTGTTTCACAAACTCATCATTATTTCTCTCTAATAACACAATCACTCACATCCTCAAATTGTACCACCATCCTGTAGGTACAGTACTGGGAACGATCAGACAACTTCTTTTCATTTCCCCATTTTTCATTATTTGCATTCTTTTCGTCACTAACACTCTTTTACAATTCCTGTGATGCACCACCATTTTGTGCCGTAGTTTTTTCGGACAGAAATTTCTCGATTAATTTATCCATTTTCATGCTTCCACCATCGTTACTATTTTCAATAATTTTATATCCTCCATCCACCCATAATAATGAGCAATAACTTTTTCCATCCATTTTATTGCACGTGACGCCATTTTTTCAAACTTCACCGTATCCATTATTTTCTATTTTCGTATCCATCCATCAGCGTTTCGCATTTGATATCCTACCATTTCTTATGGTTTTAATAACACAAAACCACTCACCTTTCCGAAAACAATTTACACTTTCTTTTTATACACACTCCAATTATTCACCTCGTCGCCAAAAATGTGATATCTGACCGAAAGAAATAATAACGCGTCTCGCTCGATTAATAGTCGGTACAAAACTGAACTCACTTTTCCTTTATTCTCTTTATACACTGAATACAAGTCTCGAGTATGTATTGGTGATATCTACGTATACGAATCTTTTTGTGTATCTCACTAGCTTTATGTGAAGCCGACACTACACCACCTAGCGGTGATGGTGCCTTTCTCGTTCGTTCAAAAGGTTTGGAAAAATCTAAAATAACACCAATATGTGAATTGGTCTTATTTTTCATATTTGTTTATATGCATAAACAAAAATCGATTTTTCCAAACCTTTTGAACGAACGAGAAAGGCACCATCACCGCTAGGTGGATTAATCTGGGTTTTTTCCATAATTTTCAGCGGACGAAGTTAAGAAAAAGTGGAAAAATCTACGAAATTCTTTCGGAAAGGAGCTGAAGAAAATTCCAGAAGGACGATCCGGGGATGGAGCTCTTTTGAATTTCGAAACATACACAACATGGCCTTATTTCGAATCTATGATGTTCCTTAAGGATCAAATGACCTCTAGAAAATCTGGAGGTAATCTTCCACCCTGTGGCGGCGAAAATGAAGAAGATTGGAATGAAGCAGACCTCCAGCAAACTGGTCAGTTGGTACCTACTGAAGATGTAGTCGAGGACAGGGATGCGTACGAGGTTCAATCCATGGCACAGGCCAACGCTCAACCGATATCAATTCGATCTGGAAAACGAACTACTGACCACGAAGATGAGAATAGGAATGAATACGAGGACCAATTCGTTGCACAAGCCGTTGCTCAACCGACTATCCATCCAATTCGATCTGGAAAACGAGGTGCACAACAGCAGCTACTTGATATTGAGGCAAGGAAGCTGAGACTGCTCGAAAAGAAGGTAGATAAATCTACTACAAAGGACGAAGATGAAGACGAAGCATTCTTCAAAAGCATACTTCCACATGTAAAGAAGCTGAAGCCGGAAGACAAGTTAGTGTTCCGGATGGAAATACAGAGCGTTGTTCAGAAGCATGTGTATGGAAAACCTAAGAGGACACAAATCATGCAAAACTCCACGCCGTTGCACACAAATGTCGAAATAAGGACTCCACAGCCTTCATGCTCATACCAACGAACTCCAAGCCGACAGCAGACTCCAAGTGTTTCTATCGAGTACGATGACCAGGACGAAGATAATGGCAACACAATGACAACAACAGCTTACTCTCCTATGATTACCGCCGAAAGGCAATATTACTCAGTGATAACATCGCCAATTTCCAGTGTAGAAACACAACAATAAGGGTAATTTTGAACTGTAAACATTTATTTTTCCTTAAATACATAAATTCGAAGCTGACTTTATAGTGTATTTCTGGTCATGAATCCTTTGAAATAGTCGCGAATAAAACGTCCAGAATTTGTACTGATTTTGCTAGGAGGCGTTGATACATTGTCGGTTCTCCTCCCAATGTAATCGGCGGCCTCTTCCAGCTGTAAGCTGACTCCTTCATGGTCAATAATCACGTTGTGAAGGATACATATCGCTTTGACTATATCATCACCAAGTTTTGGTGATGTCTCAATAGGTTTCAATAGAATCCTCCATTTTGAGCTCATTATGCCGAACGCACATTCAACGCATTTTCTTGCTCTTGACAACCTTGAGTTGAAATACGCAAGTGAAGTAGTCAACTGGTTTCGTGGGTATGGACGGATCAAGTGTCGTACCAATGGATATGCTTCGTCGCCAACAAAGACGTATGGCATTTTCATGGTTAGTTCGTTATCGGGTAGTAAAGCATCTGGTGGAACATTAAGTTTTCCTTTGATCAAAAGTTGATACATATCAGAAGAGCTGAACGTTCCAGCATCGCTCTGCTTACCGTATCCACCGATTTCCACCATCAAGAACTTACTGTTTGCGTCTGCGACGGCTTGCAAAACGGTTGAATGGTACCCTTTATAATTGTAGTACATTGAACCGGAACCAGGTGGGCATCTCATTCGGATGTGCTTGCCGTCAATCGCACCGATACAGTTCGGGAAATTCCACTTTTGCCAATATTCATCCGCCACTAATTTGAACATTTGCTCGGTTGGTGCTGGCATGTAAATGGGCTGGAGGGTGTCCCATAAAACCTGACACGTTTCTGTAACTATCGCTGCAACCGTTGAGCGTCCCATACGAAACGAAAATCCGAGAGTAGTAAACGATGATCCAGTTGCTAGAAATCTGCAAGAAATGTGATAAATCTTTACAAAATAATTTGAAAATTCAATATTTCTTACCTGATAGTGATAATCAACCGTTCACAGGGTAAAATCGGTTCTCTATTGCAGTTTGTCCAATTTTTCATCAGTTTCCTTTCAATCAAACTCAAAATCACATCGAAAGTGTCCATGTCCATTCTAGTGAATGAACGAAACTTCTCCGGATATTCACGTAGGTCATCGTATAGCCTGTAAAACTCCCCATCGCGTTTCCGGTTACGGTTTATTGGATGAATGGCAAACTCTCTTCCTGTTCCCATTAAAAAGTTAATGGTGCTTGATGAAGCGAAATACTCTTCATCTGACGAATCCATCTTTAAACTTGTTTATTTGTTGCGAACACGGAGAAAAAACAGTCCAGTTTCCATTTTGAACCAAAACAAAATCACAGCACAAATTTGAAAACTTCGGAAAATTCCGAAGTGGTGGGATACTGTACATTTTTAGTTTAGAACAACTATATTTTTTACTAATTAATAATTTGAGTGTATTACTTCTACGTGAGGTTATTTTTTAGTTGTTTTGAATTTGTCGCATAAAAACTAAAATAATGGTTGTTTAAAACAAGAATTAGTTGAAATAGACCGTTTTTGAATTTGTTCCAACTAACATCCCAATTTAAATCAAAATATTGTATATGCAACTTGGTTAAATTTACCATATATTTTTTCCGTGTACCAATCACATGTTTGACACTTTCAAAAACGCTTCCAGTATGTCGTACCTCCTTTGATCGCCGCTTCGCTTCTCTCCAGCCTCTTCGCTTCGCTTCGCTTCTCTCCTCTTCGCTCCCAGTATGTCATCAGCCTAAGATGTGATATGGTATCACACCGAGTACTGTTGAGCTATTATAAAAAGCTGTATGTATTAACATGTACCTAGGTCCTACCGAAGCGAACGTTTTTCGCTCAAAGCACGCTAGCTTAACGCCTGTTTTTGGGAAGACCTGGCTCGACGACCCTTCGTCTAGACGGAAGGTTTAGGCAAGCCTAATAAGCTGCCTGTAAAAACAATCAAAAGTTTACTTACATGAATCTACCTACACGAAATCATTCTTCTAAAATTAATTAAAAAATCATTCAATGTTCCATGTCTATGCAGGCACACGCCATCCCAGTCATGACAGTTGATTTGTTTTTATGTTTAAACTTGAATCAACGCACACTATGCATGATTTGTTCTATGCGGGGATTCACCTCTGCGCGTTATTTCCGCGGAGCCTTCCAAATTTTTCTTTTTCTCCGTAATACAAGTGTCTAGTGCTTATATACGCGGATACAAGTCAACACTATAATGAATGTTGGATTTGGATTCCCAGTCTGATGGGATTTTTTTAACTTTCCTGGGCATGGCGTACCATTATGTTAGCATCGTGATATGCGAATGCAAAAACGGTAAATTGGCTTCTGGATCTGGAGTACGATAGGGCACGTGACCCACCAAATTGAGCATTTCCTTCACTCCTCATTGCACAATGGTCCCAGAGTCAAATCTAGCAAGACAAAAATGTTTGCGCCAAAACTATTAGTTTTAGATATGTAGTGTCTTTGGGAAAAAAAATTCATATTTTTTGACGATTTTTTTCCATGTAGTGAAATTAGGGTGGTACCTATATTACAGAAGTTTATAATATCAACTTTTTAATTTTTCGGTAAAGACTTGTGCAATGTTCCACAAAGTTGTAGAGCAATTAATTTTGAGCAACTTTGTCGAAGAAACCATTTTTCTATCACTTATGGTTCACAAGTTATGAGCTTTTTAATAAATACGTTAGGGCGGTCCCTAAAAATCGGTATTCTCCACATAACTTTTTATACATCCATTTCTCACATAAACTTTGTTCCGAGGACTTTTGAAGACGCACATTTTTGTTAAAGAACCATGGATCTATCTCTTATAACAAAAAAGTTATTCGTGTTTTTGTATGAAAAACATGTTTTTTGCATATCCGTATATTTCAAAATGGAGCAAACCGATTTCCAATCTATTGGTTCTATTCGAAAGCTCACACTTTTCTGCGTTTATGGTGGGAAAACTGAGAGAGCGTTTTTTGTTAAAGGCGTTTTATTTCATTTTGAAAAAAATATGTTTTTAATCGAAAAACGGTTATAACTTGATAAATAAACGAGATAGGTCCATGGGTCTCCAACAAAAAGATGTGTCTTTAGAAGTTCTAAATGTGGTCCATACAAAGTATCCCTCAAAAATCAATACATAAAAATATATTAAAAAAAAAAATGGTTTTCGTAACGAAATGAACGTTAGATCGATCAAAGTAGGCTGAACTAGAGAGCGCATTTTCTCTTCATTCATACTGAATGTTTACATACGCGTTGAGACTGCCATATCTTTTGTGTGCCATGCTAAACATCAAACAGGAAATCAGGCTACTATGCATATTAATGGTAGTAGCTTGGTTTTCTGTTGGATATGTAGCGTTAAAAATACGTCACTTTTGAGTATAGCCTTTGTTACAAGCCTATCTTGTTTTGATTAGATTTTTTCGGTATCGCCAGTGGGAGAAAGCGAAGATGACCAGTGGTTAGCTACTGAAATGTTTTTATTACTATTACGTTAAAATCAAATCTTCACATTTGGCCGCCACGTGGTGCATCCTAGCGGTGAATGCTTGGATAGCACGTGCTATTTGTACTGCGGAGAAATTTTTCACATCTATGAGAGCTTTGGAAAATTATCACGAAAGTTGTAATTTTTGTTGCAAGGCACAATAACGTCAAAAAAAATCATACGCTCTGTCGACCAGCCTTCTTTGATCTAACTAACGTTTATTTCCTTACGAAAACCGTTTTTTATAAATATATTTTTATGTATTGATTTTTGAGGGATACTTTGTATGGACTACATTTAGAACTTCTAAAGGCACATCTTTTTGTTGAAGACCCATGGACCTATCTCGTTTATTTATCAAGTTATAGCCGTTTTTCGATTAAAAACATATTTTTTTCAAAATGAAATAAAACGCTTTAAACAAAAAACGCTCTCTCAGTTTTCCCACAGAAAAGTGCGAGCTTTCGAATAGAACCAATAGATTGGAAATCGGTTTGCTCCATTTTGAAATATACGCATATAAAAAAAACATGTTTTTCATACAAAAACTCGAATAACTTTTTTGTTATAAGAGATAGATCCATGGTTCTTTAACAAAAATGTGCGTCTTCAAAAGTGCTAAAAGTGCTCGGAACAGAGTTTATGCCAGAAATGAATGTATAAAAAGTTATGTGAAGAATACCGATTTTTAGGGACCGCCCTAACGCATTTATTAAAAAGCTCATAACTTGCGAACCATAAGTGATAGAAAAATGGTTTCTTCGGCAAAGTTGCTCAAAATTAATTGCTCTACAACTTTGTGGAACGTTGCACAAGACTTTACCGAAAACTTAAAAAGTTGATATTATGAACTTCTGTAATATAGGTACCACCCTAATTTCACTACATGGAAAAAAATCGTCAAAAAATATGAAATTTTTTTCCCAAAAACACTATATATCTAAAACTAATAGTTTTGGCGCAAACATTTTTGTCTTGCTAGATTCGACTCTGGGACCATTGTGCATTGTACCTAAATTGCCAGGATTGTTCTGAATAAATTTTCGATTTATTTTGATTAACAATTCCCAAAAAAATTCTTGATTTTCTTGAAATATATTCCAAAAAAAATGCTGAAGGAAGCTCTGAAAGAATTTCTGGATTTATTTCCGTAGTCATTTCTGGAGGATTTTCTGAAGGAACGCCTGGAGAAAATTGCGGAGGAATTCTTGGAGAAATGTCCAAAGAAATTCTTCAAGAAATTTGAGACTGTTGATAAATCGTTTAGAAGTTTCTTTGGAAATTGCTCTAGGAATTCATACGAAGATATCTGAAAATTCTTCCTAGAATTTTGGAAGGGAATGGCGGAGTAAATTCTGAAGGAATTACTAGATGGAATTCCGAGGGAATGGAATGTCTTATGGATACCTGAAAAAAATTCAGTGGAATTTTTTAAAAGTATGTACGTGTGCACGTAATTATACACCATTCCGGCTTGAGTCTTGGTCTGTGTTATTAATTAATTATAGTGGAATTCAATTACCACTCTGCTTTCAATGCACTGCTGTGTGAAGGAAAACAACGGAGGTAGCAACCCGTAAGCAGAGACACTTACGCGAAGTCTGCGGGATAGAGAGAATCTCCTTTCAATTTCAACAGTGTAATCCAACAGGCTAATGAATAGATTCGCAATTCTTTTCGAGCTTTCCAAGAGATGGCTTTATGAGGAAGGGCGCGTCAAATCTATTACAACTGTGATGAAGTTTACTCATCTACATGGGTAAATATTTTTAAAAGTATTTCAAAAAGAATTTCTGAAGGAATTGTCAGATTTGATCTTAGAAACATTTTTGAAGCAATTCCCAGAAGAATTCATTAAGAAAATTTCTAAGGTCCCAAGAAGTTTCGAAGCAATTGCTGAGGGAAATTTCAAAGAATAACATGGTTTTATTTGCGGAGGTTTTTTTAATCTATGTTTCGTAGCTAATTAATTGTTTGAAAATGAGATTATGCTTCCAGAAATCAAAGGTGAAAGCAATGTGTGTGGGAGAACCCTTCTATAAGTTTTTCTTGAGCGATTTTTCAATGACATGAACATAAGTATTTTCAGCAAAACTTGAAAATCAAAGACCTCATAGTATTTCATGTTTTTTTAACAATAAATAAATTCAGCAACGAAACTGTTTCAAGAAATGCGGTAGAGTTCATTAACCTTAGCGAAAAGAATGTTATTTTCCTTCATCTTCACATCCAATAAATTATGTGAGTGATACACTGCAGGGTTTAGAAATTTGTAGCTTCTGATGATTTTTCAAACATCCTTTAATTGCCTTGGTGGTGGATTTATGATATCTAAATCAACCACCTTGAGGTATTCCAATTAGTTATGTCTAAGCCTAGAATAGGTAGGTATATAAAACATTATACAAATAATAAATTTAAAACTAAATCACAACTGGAACTATTTTCCGATGAGACCAAAGGTGGATGACATTTATTTATTTACTTAAAAAATAATCATTGAATCAAGGCATACTAGATGAGTTCCAATGTTTTCTACCTCTTGAATGTGAAACGTTGAGCGCAAAAGACGATTTGTTTGGAAAACCCATTAAAAATTCCTTCGTAAATTCCTTTCAGAATTCCTTCTTTTATTCCTTTAAATATTTAGTTGGAAATTCCTGCAGGATTTTCTTCAAAAATCTCTTTAAAAAAAAGTCCCCAGGAATTATTTTAGACTTTCATCCAAGGATTCCTTCAGAAAACTCCCCGGAAAGGTTTTTTTTTTACAAATTACGTAACGCTAAATTTGATTATTTTTCAGCCCCACCCTCCCCCACATAACACTTTTTGTTTGGACGGTTTATTTTTTTTTGTATGGATCGTAACGCTCAGCCTGACCCCCTCGTCGCTACTGTTCACAAATACTTCGGCACACATGTCTAGTCGAAAGCCATCTGGCCGAAAGCCATTTGGTCGAATGCACTAGGCCGAACAAACCATTAGGCCGAAACCCATCTGGCGAAAATCATTTGGCCGAACGTGTCATCCGACCGAATAGATCATTTGGCCTAATAAGTTATTGTAACCGTTCGCAAATCATCTGAGCGAATTAATAAACCTTGGTAGCTTTAGCGCCACTCTCGCGTACGAGAGACCACCAGTCTGTTGACTTGCCCGACTATTTTTGAGACAATTCCTCAGGGGAAATCCTCGAACGGTTGCTGGCTGAATGTTCAAAATCACCCGCTGAATCCTGGAAAATCACCCGCTGAATCCTGGAAAATCACCCTAAAATCCCTTGCCCTGGTTACCCTTGTAATCACTCAAGCTCGCTCAACAATAAACGCAAAACCAAGAGAGGAATAGAAGTCTGAGGTGCAATCTTCCAACGGAATAACGGAAACGTGGAGAGAACAGCAGGTTCCCACGGAACTACCGAAACAAAATAAACTGACTCTCAGATCTTGTTGAATTACAAATTTATTATCACGACTTCATTCGGGTTGGACGGAATTTAAGTACTAGCTAAGGGAAACTATTTCATGGCCATGATTATACAAGTTTCCACGTACCTGCGCAGGATTTTTCGTAGCGATGACGGGTTCCGGCGGGTGCCGAAGACGGAGGGCTTTCCGGCAGAGTGCCGAAGACGATGTTTTCCGGCGGGACGCCGAAGACGAAGGGTTATTCCGGCGTTGTGCCGAATACGAAGGTTCTTCATACCGTGCTGGCGACGCAGTTGTCGCGATGACGTCGTGAGCTTGAGTGAAAATGGCCGAACAAAAGGTGCGGAGGGAGTGGCGGCTGGACGGAAAGCTTCCGATTTTAACTTCCCGAGAGCGTCCGGAATAACCGTTCCCTCGAACTAGTAGCCCACTTTCCCTTTCGACCCGGCTTCACGTACCTTTCCGATTCAACGGGTGAGGACTAAAAGAAAACTACTAATTCTCGGTTCGGGTTCGGTTCAACGTACGATGATTTGCTACGTACGGGAACCGCACTCTCGACACCTGACCACCAGGGGGGTGGTCTTATCAACAGTTTTTGCCGACTGTCGGGTGAATTTCGCTCGACTATCTCACGAACTGCACGTGAGCGGCCACACAAGCTCAATTTTGGTCGCACCGCGATCCACAGCAAAATGGATGGAACCCCAATTCGACTGGTCGCTGGTCGTCGCACAATTCCAGCCCATACAAAAAAAGCGCCTACGCGCTGGAAGTCCAACGCAAATAGCGAACGTTAGTTGTGTGCAAAATTATAGTCATAAATTTAAATTACCTTTTTTTGTCTCTATATCTACTCCGGAAAATGGAGATTTCATAATATATTTACAAATGATTCTGCTTAAAAAGATAAAAACGTCTGAAGTTTTAGGCAAATCCAATAAAATTATTCCGAAAAATCCACACCGCGTTACATTATTTAGCTGAACAGAGCATTTGACTGAATAGGTTATTTAACCCAACATGTCATTTGGCTTTGTTTCTTACTTTTCACTGTAAAACGCGAATAGTGCGAAATGAGAAGTAACGTCTCACTTGTTACTCCTTATTTCTCACTTATTACTTCTCGCTGCGTGAGGTGATTCTCTTCTCGTTCATCACTTCTAACTTCTTATTACTACCTTTTCACCGTGAGAAGTGAGATGTGTGACGTCAAATGACACATTCTATGAGAGACGACATATAACCTATTCAAATTACCTTTTCGGCCCAATGACCTATCCGGCCAAATAACATATTTGGCCAAATGGCCTGTTCTACCAAATGACCTATTCGACTATATGACCCTATACGGCCAAATCACTTTCTGCCAAATGGCCTGTTCGGCCAAATGACATATTCGGCCAAACAACTTTCGGTCTAGTCGGTCTTCCCCGAATAAAATCATTCAGTATTGATACTAACAATCAATAAAATGTGATTATTATGTGCTTACATGAAATTTTTTTTCTTTCGCTAATCGATGGAAATAATTGAATCATTTGTTTGTGAAACTGCACATATCCATTTTACACAATTTTTGAGAAAACAACAAAATACTGTTTTTGAACAATTTGGTACTGAATATTACTATTTCTTCAATACAGATCAATAATTTTTGGCAAAACTCAACACCATGGGACACTTACAGTGCAAAAACTGTAAGCAGTACTTCATAATTTCTCTTCAAAGTACGTGCACATATGTAGTTTCTCAAACAAACCAATAAATCGGAATATGAATCAAAACGGTATAACTTTGCCTTTTTTTCCAAGTTCGTTTATTTGGTAGGCTCAGGCGTGTATAACACTTTACGGAGCCATGGTTCTTTGCGATATATACAATCAATATCATTTATTTTTTCAGTTAGTAAGAGAGGGGTAGAAGCCAGCGTACTCGTGGTGACTCGAGGTTAGTTTACAATGTTTAAGGATGGACGAGGCTAAGGATTTTGGATCAGGGAATTTCAGCTTCTCATCCGGGTATTTGGCGTCAGGGACGATGTGGCGTGTCGTCGTGCTCGAGGAATGGTTCGACTGGGAGCATTTTCCGGATGGCAAGAGCTATTGTGCTCTATGGAACAGAAAGCAGACACTAAACACAAAAAAAATCTTTGAAGAAAGAAAAAAAAACAAAACTATTAGATTTTGATATCAGAAGCACAAATAAAACTATAAATGGCCTGCATATAGACCACATCACGATCTCCCAGAACACCTCGAACTTCCCTGAAGGGTTGTTTACCTCGGGCCACAAGGGTATCCAATAATTGCTCTCTGGAGGCGTCATTTTCCGAGCAGGACCAAACTACGTGATCGATGTCATCATAACCAGCTCCGCACCTACATAAGTTGCTATCGACAAGGTTTATTCTGTACAGATGTGCGTTTAGTGAATAGTGATTAGACATAAGTCTCGACATCACGCGAATGAAGCCTCGACTTAAGTCCTCACCTCTGAACCACGCTCGCCCAGAAACTTTTGGAACTATAGAAAATAGCCACCGTCCAAGTTCGTTGTGTGTCCTATTTTTTGCCAACTTTGAAGAGTACTCTGACGGACTAATGGGAAAAACTTGTTGCTCGAGAATTGTCTATCATAAACCTCACCTTACTGTGCGCCCACCTTTGCCAGCGAGTCTGCCTTCTCATTGCCGTAGATTGAGCAGTGAGAAGGGACCCAAGCAAAGGTAATCTTGAATGATCTTTCGACCAAAACACGCATCTGCTCTCTTATGTTTGTAAGAAAGTAAGATGCGTGCTTAAGAGGTTTCATCGACCGGAGTGCCTCGATAGAACTAAGACTATCCGAGAAGATGAAATAATGGTCTACGGGCTGATCGGAAATTATCCCCAAAGCGAAGTTAATTGCTGCCAGCTCAGCAACATAAACCGAACACGGTTCCTGAAGTTATTGGAAGGTGATTGAAGTAACATTGAAAACACCGAAGCCAGTGGATCCGTTGATGCGAGAACCATCAGTGAAATATCTGTTGTTGCAATTGACATGTTCATATTTTTCAGAAAAAAGTGAGGGAATAGATATTTGTCGAAGATGATCTGGTATTCCTTGAATAGCATGTTTCATGGACAGATCGTATACAATTGAGGAACTGTCGTTGGTGAAGTGAACCCGAGGGGGATTATAAAACGGAGGACAAAGATCTGATGATATGTAGTTGAGATATACTCTCAGGAATCTTGAACGGCAAGTTAGTTCAAGCATATTATCGAAGTTATCTAGAACAAGTGTGTTACTTGTTCCACATTTGATGAGTATTCTAAGTGAGAGCTCCCAGTAACGGTGCTTCAAAGGAGTGACTCCAGCAAGCACCTCCAGGCTCATGTTATGCGTTGAATGCATGCAGCCAAGGGCAATACGCAAACAACGATACTGAATTCGTTCCAATTTGATCAGGTGGCAATCAGCTGCTGAGAGGAAGCAGAAGGAGCCATACTCTAAAACAGAGAATAACTTTGTCTTACTAGGCATTGCCTCAAACCAGAGCGAGAGTTAAAGTGCCATTTAAATGAGATCATGTAAAATGACACGTTACATACCTATAGTCTAGTCTAGTCTAGCCTCCAAATACTCAGCCAGTTCCTGAAAGAATCCTTCAAAGTGATGTACCGTGGGGCATCGAAATCCGTACACTTAAGCACCTTAGTATATGAAAATCGAATCAAAGGATCAAAATCCGTACAGCTATTTTTTAAATAAATATTTAAATTGAAGCTGTCTTATTGACCAAACTACCACTGTAAATAGTTTGATACGCACCTTGCAAAGCGACCCCTTCGATTTGTATTCCACTTATCTTATGTAATGATTCGCAGTTGGCAATTAAAACACAGTTACTTTTGGTGCAATTAT